>NW_027590569.1:0-253000 GCF_964213995.1 Mustelus asterias
AAACTCAATCCCTCGATTGATGAAGGCCAGGTGAAAACTGCCCCAGTAAAGTAAATCAGATTGACCAACTGGTTGCAATCAATGCCAAATGGGGAATAATTGTCCTGTGTCGAAGTGAGAACCCGTTCCATATTGTGATTGTTTGCAGTATTGGGACAGTGAGATGACCCGATCCAACACAAGAACACTTTGCAATATCTCCCAGTAACAGTGAGTCTGTGTGTCAGCGTTAACCAAGCGGGATGACATTCCCGGAGGTGCTGACATCTCACGCAGAGTGAAAACCAGAATTCAATTGGTGGGGATTGCCTTGTTTAATTCAGCTGGGGATTTATTGAGGGAATTTGTGAAAATGCATGTGGAGATCTTATACAATCTAATTGAAAAACATTTCGAAATCCGTTTCTCCAACTGACTGTACAGAACAGAAGAGGTACATTTATAGAGATCTCAAGGTGAATAACATTAGTTCCAGTCACTGAACACCAGCAGTAACTTTTTAATGCATATCATTTTATCACACCCCCCCCTCATTTCCCAAATCATCCCAGATCTGTGGATATGAACCCCAAGATCTCTCTGTTCCTTCACAGTCTTCAGAACCCTACCTTTGACCCTGTAATCCACATTTAAATTAGTCCTACAAAAATGAATCACCTCACATTTATCAGGTTAAACTCCATTTGCCATTTTTTAGCCCAGCTTTGCATCCTATCTATGTCTCTTTGCAGCCTACAACGGCCCTCCACCTCATCCACTACTCCACCAATCTTGGTGTCATCAGCAAATTTACTGATCCACCCTTCAGCCCCCTCCTCTAGGTCATTAATAAAAATCACAAAGAGCAGAGGACCAAGCACTGATCCCTGCGGCACTCCGCTAGCAACCTGCCTCCAATCCGAAAATTTTCCATCCACCAACACCCTCTGTCTTCGATCAGACAGCCAGTTAACTATCCAATCGGCCAACTTTCCCTCTATCCCACACCTCCTTACTTTCATCATAAGCCGACCATGGGGGACCTTATCAAATGCCTCACTAAAATCCATGTATATGACATCAACTGCCCTACCTTCATCAACACACTTAGTCAACTCCTCAAAAAATTCGATCAAATTTGTGAGGCACGACTTGCCCTTCACCAATCCGTGCTGACTATCCCGGATTAGTCCGCATCTTTCTAAATGGTCGTAAATCCCATCTCTAAGGAACTTTTCCATCAATTTACCAATCACCGAAGTCAGACTAACCGGTCTATAATTACCAGGGTCATTTCTAATCCCTTTCTTAAACAGAGGAACAACATTCGCCATTCTCCAGTCCTCTGGCACCATCCCCGTGGACAGCAAGGACCCAAAGATCAAAGCCAAAGGCTCTGCAATCTCATCCCTTGCCTCCCAAAGAATCCTAGGATACATTTCAACAGGCCCAGGGGACTTATCGACCTTCAGTTTTTTCAAAACTGCCAGGACATCCTTCCTCCGAACATCTACTTCCTCCAGCCTATTAGCCTGTAACACCTTCTCTTCCTCAAAAACATGGCCCCTCTCCTTGCTGAACACTGAAGAAAAGTAGTCATTCATCACCTCGCCTATCTCGACTGACTCCATACACAAGTTCCCACGACTGTCCTTGACCGGCCCTAACCTCACCCTGGTCATTCTTTTATTCCTCACATAAGAGTAAAAAGCCTTGGGGTTTTCCTTGATCCGACCCGCCAAGGACTTCTCGTGTCCCCTCCTAGCTCTCCGAAGCCCCTTTTTCAGCTCATTCCTTGCTAACTTGTAACCCTCAATCGAGCCATCTGAACCTTGTTTCCTCATCCCTACATAGCTTCCCTCTTCCTTTTCACAAGACATTCCACCTCTTTTGTGAACGATGGTTCCCTCACTCGGCCATTTCCTCCCTGCCTGACAGGGACATACCTATCAAGGACACCCAGTATTTGTTCCTTGAAAAAGTTCCACTTTTCATTAGTTCCTTTCCCTGACAGTTTCTGTTCCCAACCTATGCCCCCTAATTCTTGCCTAATCGCATCATAATTACCTCTCCCACAATTGTAAACCTTGTCCTGCCGTACGGCCCTATCCCTCTCCATTGCAATAACAAAAGACACCGAATTGTGGTCACTATCTCCAAAGTGCTCTCCCACAACCAAATCTAACACTTGGCCCGGTTCATTTCCCAGTACCAAATCCAATGTGGCCTCACATCTTGTCGGCCTATCCACATATTGTGTCAGGAAACCCTCCTGCACACACTGCACAAAAACTGCCCCATCCAAACTATTTGACCTACAAAGGTTCCAATCAATATTTGGAAAGTTAACGTCCCCCATGACAACTACCCTGTGACCCCCACACATATCCATAATCTGCTTAGCAATTTCTTCCTCCACATCTCTATTACTATTTGGGGGCCTATAGTAAACTCCTAACAACGTGACTGCTCCTTTCCTATTTCTAACCTCAGCCCATATTACCTCAGTGTGCAGATCCCCCTCGAAGTGCCTTTCCGCAGCCGTTAAACTATTAGTAGAGATACAGTCAGTAACACAGGGTGCTGGGGGAGAGAGGTTACTGAGTGACAGTGTGAGGGAGCTGGATTAACATCAGTACAGGTACAGTCAGTAACACAGGGTGCTGGGGGAGAGGGGTTACTGAGTGACAGTGTGAGGGAGCTGGATTAACATCAGTACAGATACAGTCAGTAACACAGGGTGCTGGGGGGAGAGGGGTGACTGAGTGACAGTGTGAGGGAGCTGGATTAACATCAGTACAGACACAGTCAGTAACACAGGGTAGTGGGGGAGAGGGGTTACTGAGTGACAGTGTGAGGGAGCTGGATTAACATCAGTACAGATAGAGTCAGTAACACAGGGTGGTGGGGAGAGGGGTTACTGAGTGACAGTGTGAGGGAGCTGGATTAACATCAGTACAGGTACAGTCAGTAACACAGGGTGCTGGGGGATAGAGGTTACTGAGTGACAGAGTGAGGGAGCTGGATTCACATCAGTACAGGCACAGTCAGTAACACAGGGTGCTGGGGGAGAGGGGTTACTGAGTGACAGTGTGAGGGAGCTGGATTAACATCAGTACATACACAGTCAGTAACACAGGGTGCTGGGCGGAGAGGGGTTACTGAGTGACAGTGTGAGGGAGCTGGATTAACATCAGTACAGATACAGTCAGTAACACAGGGTGGTGGGGTGAGAGAGGGGTTACTGAGTGACAGTCTGAGGGAGCTCATTGTTCCACAGGAGCAGGCTGAGGGTAAGGGAGCTTGTTTTGTGCATTTTATTTATTTATTTTTCAGTTAAATTTGTGAAAAAATTCAGAGGGTTTTTTCAAAACAGGAAGTAGGCCTAGCAGCAGCCTGGGAAGGTTTTGGAGGGTTTAAAAGTAGGCCGCACTTTTGAGCGGGCAGCGTTGTTAGCGGGCAGCGGACTGAGCAGGGGGCAGAGTGAGAGCTGAAGGGCTTTGGCTCAAAACGGGCTTCGGCCAGAACAGGCAAAATCGAGAGGAGGTTGTTTCTTTTTCAGAAAGTTTATTCCTGTTTTTCCCCAGAGTAAAAAAAAATGCCAGGCAAGATGTTGGAATGCTCCTCCTGCAGGATGTGGGAGATCAGGGAGACCTCCGGTGTCCCTGACGACAACACCTGCAAAAGATGCATCCAGCTGCAACTGCTAGCAAAGCGTGTTAGGGAACTGGAGCAGGAGCTTGATGACCTCCATCTAATTCGGGAGAATGAGGAGTTTATAGACAGTAGCTTTAGGGAGGTAGTTACACCTAAGCAGCAGCGCACAGGAAATTGGGTTACTGTAAGGAGAGGAAATGGCAGTGTGAAAGGACAGACAGATCAGGGTTCCCCTGTGGCCAGACCCCTCCACAACAGGTATACTGAATTGGATACTGTTGTGGGAGATGCTTTACCTGGGACAAGCTGCGACAGCCGGAACTCTGATACTGAGTCTGGTTCTACAGCGCAAAAGGGTGGGATGAAGAAGAGGAGAGCAGTAGTGATAGGGGACTCAATGGTCAGAGGTACGGACAGGAGGTTCTGTGGTCGGGACAGAGACTCCCGCATGGTTTGTTACCTCCCGGGTGCCAGGGTCAGCGATGTCTCTGATCGCGTGCACAGCGTTCTAAAGTGGGAAGGTGATCAGCCAGATGTCGTGGTACACGTCGGTACCAATGACGTGGGAAGGAAGAGTGAGGAGGTCCTAAAGAGTGAGGACAAAGAGCTTGGAAGGAAGTTAAAAAGCAGGACCCCGAGGGTAGTAATCTCAGGATTGCTACCTGAGCCACATGCCAGTGAGGGCAGGAGTAGGATGCTCGGGCGGATGAACACGTGGCTGAGGAACTGGTGCAGGGGGCAGGGTTTCCAATTCTTGGATCATTGGGACCTCTTCTGGGGCAGGTGGGACCTGTACAAGAGAGACGGGTTACACTTAAACTACAAGGGGACCAATATACTTGCACGGAGGTTTGCTAGTGTTATTGGAGAGCGTTTAAACTAGATTTGCAGGGGGATGGGAACCAGAGTGCCAGAGCAGATAGTGGAGCAGGGGTAAAAAGACAGGTTAGTTCAAGCAAAATCACAAATGGAAGGGTAGAGTGTGGTGGAAATAACCTTTTGAGGTGTGCCTATTTCAATGCCAGGAGTATTGTGGGGAAGGCAGATGAGCTGAGGGTGTGGATTGACACATGGAAATATGACATTATAGCCATTAGTGAAACTTGGCTACAGGAGGGGCAGGACTGGAAGCTCAATGTTCCAGGGTTCCAATGTTTCAGGCGGGATAGAGGCAGAGGGATAAAAGGTGAGGGGGGTGGCATTGTTGGTCGGGGAAAATGTTACAGCGGTACTCAGGCAGGATAGATTAGGGAGCTTGTCTACAGAGACCCTATGGGTGGAGCTGAGAAACAGGAAAGGAATGACCACATTAATGGGGTTGTATTATAGACCACCCAATAGTCAGCGAGAATTGCAGGAGCAAATCAGCAGAGAGATAGCTGACAACTGCAAGAAACACAAAGTTGTGATAGAAGGGGATTTTAATTTTCCACATATAGATTGGGACTCACATACTGTTAAAGGTTTAGACGGGGTCGAATTTGTAAAATGTGTTCAGGAGAATTTTCTACATCAGTATATAGAGGTGCCAACGAGAGAGGATGCGATATTGGATCTCCTATTGGGAAATGAGTTAGGGCAGGTGCTGGATGTGAGTGTGAGGGAACACTCTGGATCCAGTGATCATAATGCCATTAGTTTCAACCTGATCATGGATAAGGATAGATCTGGTCCTCGGGTTGAAGTTCTGAACTGGAAAAAAGGCCAAATTTGATGAAATGAGAAGGGATCTGGGAAGTGTGGATTGGCACAGGCTGTTCTCTGGTAAGGATGTAAATGGAAAGTGGGAGGCCTTCAAAGGAGAAATTTTGAGAGTGCAGAGTTTGTATGTTCCTGTCAGGATTAAAGGCAAAGTAAATAGGAATAAGGAACCTTGGTTCTCGAGGGAGATTGTAACACTGATTAAGAGGAAGAGAGAGTTGTATCAAATGTACAGGCAGCAAGGAACAGATCAGATGCTCGAGGAGTATAAAAAGTGCAAGAAGCTACTTAAGAGGGAAATCAGGAGGGCTAAACGAAGACATGAGGTTGCTTTGGCAGACAGAGTGAAGGAAAATCCAAAGAGCTTCTATATGTTAGGAGCAAAAGGATAGTGAGGGACAAAATTGGTCCTCTTGAAGACCAGAGTGGTAGACTGTGTATGGAACCAAAAGAGATGGGGGAGATACTAAATGGTTTTTTTGGCATCCGTATTTACTGAGGAAATGGGCATGGAGTGTACGGAATTAGGGAAAACAGGTAGGGAGGTCATGGAACCTTTACAGATTAAACGGGAGGAGGTGCTTGCTGTCTTGAGGCAAATCAGAGTGGATAAATCCCCAGGACAGGACAGGGTATTCCCACTGACCTTGAGGGAAGCTAGTGTTGAACATGTAGGGGCTCTGACAGACATATTTAAAATGTCAGTATTCACGGGGGAGGTGCCGGATGATTGGACGGTGGCTCATGTTGTTCCGTTGTTTAAAAAAGGTTCCAAAAGAAATCCGGGAAATTATAGGCCAGTAAGTTTGACGTCGGTGGTGGGCAAGTTATTCGAAGGTGTGAGAAGGGATAGGATCTACAAATATTTGGATAGACAGGGACTTATTAGGGAGAGTCAACATGGCTTTGTGCGTGGTAGGTCATGTTTGACCAATCTATTAGAGTTTTCCGAGGAGGTTACCAGGAAAATGGATGAAGGGAAGGCGGTAGATGTTGTCTACCTGGATTTCAGCAAGGCCTTTGACAAGGTCCCTCATGGGCGGTTAGTTAGGAAGGTTCAGTCGCTGGGTATACATGGGGAGGTAGTAAATTGGATTAGACACTGGCTCAATGGAAGAAGCCAGAGAGTGGTTGTGGAGGATTGCTTCTCTGAGTGGAGGCCTGTGACTAGTGGTGTGCCGCAGGGATCGGTGTTGTGTCCATTGTTGTTTGTCATCTATATCAAGAATCTGGATGATAATGTTGTAAATTGGATCAGCAAGTTTGCTGATGATACAAAGATTGGAGGTGTAGTGGACAGTGAGGACGGTTTTCAAAGCTTGCAGAGGGACCAACTAGAAAAATGGGCTGAAAAATGGCAAATGGAATTTAACGCAGACAAGTGTGAGATATTGCACTTTGGAAGGACAAATCAAAGTAGAACGTACAGGGTAAATGGTAGGACTCTGAAGAGTGCAGTTGAACAGAGGGATCTGGGAAGACAAGTACAGAATTCCCTAAAAGTGACGTCACAGGTGGATAGGGCCGTAAAGAGTGCCTTTGGTACATTGGCCTTTATAAATCGGAGTATCGAGTATAAAAGTTGGAGTGTTATGGCAAGGTTATATAATGATGTGGAGATGCCGGCGTTGGACTGGGGTAAACACAGTAAGAGGTTTCACAACACCAGGTTAACGTCCAACAGGTTTATTTGGTAGCAAAAGCCACACAAACTTTCGGAGCTGCAAGCCCCTTCTCAGGTGAGTGGGAATTCTGTTCACAAACAGAGCTTATAAAGGCACAGACTCAATTTACATGAATAATGGTTGGAATGCGAATACTTACAACTAATCAAGTCTTTAAGAAACAAAACAACATGAGTGGAGAGAGCATCAAGACAGGCTAAAAAGATGTGTATTGTCTCCAGACAAGACAGCCAGTGAAGCTCTGTGGGGGTTACAAATAGTGTGACATGAACCCAATATCCCGGTTGAGGCCGTCCTCGTGTGTGCGGAACTTGGCTATCAGTTTCTGCTCAGCGACTCTGCGCGTCGTGTGTCGGGAAGGCCGCCTTGGAGAACGCTTACCCGAATATCAGAGGCCGAATGCCCGTGACCGCTGAAGTGCTCCCCAACAGGAAGAGAACAGTCTTGCCTGGTGATTGTCGAGCGGTGTTCATTCATCCGTTGTCGCAGTGTCTGCATAGTTTCCCCAATGTACCATGCCTCGGGACATCCTTTCTTGCAGCGTATCAGGTAGACAACGTTGGCCGAGTAGCAAGTGTATGTACCGTGTACCTGGTGGATGGTGTTCTCACGTGAGATGATGGCATCTGTGTCGATGATCCGGCACGTCTTGCAGAGGTTGCTGTGGCAGGGTTGTGTGGTGTCATGGTCACTGTTCTCCTGAAGGCTGGGTAGTTTGCTGAGGACAATGGTCTGTTTGAGGTTGCGTGATTATTTGAAGGCAAGAAGTGGGGGTGTGGGGATGGCCTTGGCGAGATGTTCGTCTTCATCAATGACATGTTGAAGGCTCCGGAGGAGATGCCGTAGTTTCTCCGCTCCGGGGAAGTACTGGACGACGAAGGGTACTCTGTCCACTGTGTCCCGTGTTTGTCTTCTGAGGAGGTCGGTGCGGTTTCTCGCTGTGGCGCGTTGGAACTGTTGATCAATGAGTCGAGAGCCATGTCCTGTTCTTATGAGGGCATCTTTCAGCGTCTGGAGGTGTCTGTTGCGATCCTCCTCATCCGAGCAGATCCTGTGTATACGGAGGGCCTGTCCGTAGGGAATGGCTTCTTTAACGTGTTTAGGGTGGAAGCTGGAGAAGTGGAGCATCGTGAGGTTATCCGTGGGCTTGCGGTACAGTGAGGTGCTGAGGTGACCGTCCTTAATGGAGATGCGTGTGTCCAAGAATGCAACCGATTCCGGAGAGTAGTCCATGGTGAGTCTGATGGTGGGATGGAACTTGTTGATGTCATCATAGAGTTGTTTCAGTGATTGTTCACCATGAGTCCAAAGGAAGAAAATGTCATCGATGTATCTAGTGTATAGCATCGGTTGAAGGTCCTGTGCGGTGAAGAAGTCTTGTTCGAACCTGTGCATGAAGATGTTGGCATATTGAGGTGCGAATTAGCACCCTAACCAGCACGTCTTTCACACTGTGGGAGGAAACCGGAGCACCCGGAGGAAACCCACGCAGACACGGGGAGAACGTGCAGACTCCACACAGACAGTGACCCAAGCCGGGAATCGAACCCGGGTCCCTGGCGCTGTGAGGCGGCAGCGCTAACCCGCTGTGCCACCCTGAGAGGATTTCGCATGCGAGATTTAAATGGTCCACATTTTCCCTCCTCCTTCAGCCCCACCAATCATTTCTCATCCTCAGCCTTCTCTGCTGTAGCGAAAATGTCAGGAGAGTGTTTCCACTCATGGGGGAGCGTCGGATCAGAGGGCACAGTCTCAGAATGAGGGGGTGCTCGTTTTAGATGGATGTGGAGAGGAATATCTTCTCTCCAAGACTGGTCGTCCTTTAGGATTCCTTACCCCCGGGGACACCGAGTCCTCGGACATTTCCGAGGCCGAGGTCGGTGCTTCCTTTTTTGTTTAATCACTCGGGGGGAATTAAGGGAGAGAAGACAGGAAAGTGGAGTGAGAGAGCATTCAGATGGGCCTGATCTGATTAGATCAACTTAATGTGATTTGATTTATTATTGTCACATGTATTGGGATACAGTGAAAAGTATTGTTTCTTGCGCGCTATACAAAGCATACCGTTCATAGAGAAGGAAAGGAGAGGGTGCAGAATGTAGTGTTACAGTCACAGCGAGGGTGCAGAGAAAGATCAACTTAATGCAAGGTAGGTCCATTCAAAAGTCTGACAGCAGCAGGGAAGAAGCTGTTCTTGAG
Organism: Mustelus asterias; assembly: GCF_964213995.1. NCBI lineage: Eukaryota > Metazoa > Chordata > Chondrichthyes > Carcharhiniformes > Triakidae > Mustelus > Mustelus asterias. Next base: position 9,222 of record NW_027590569.1, read on the forward strand.
TCGGTCGGTACGTGACCTCAGACTTTTGTATCATTTTCCCGATGGAAGAGAGAATGTCCGGGGTGCGTGGGGTCCTTAATTATGCTGGCTGCTTTTCCCCGAGGCAGCGGGAAGTGTAGACAGAGTCAATGGATGGGAGGCTGGTTTGCGTGATGGATTGGGCTACATTCACGACCTTTTGTAGTTCCTTGCGGTCTTGGGCAGAGCAGGAGCCCCAGACCAAGCTGTGATACAACCAGAGAGAATGCTTTCTATGGGGCATCTGGAAAAGTTGGTGAGAGTCGTAGCTGACATGCCAAATTTCCTTAGTCTCCTGAGAAAGTAGAGGCGTTGGTGGGGCTTTCTTAACTATAGTGTCGGCACGGGGGAGACCAGGACAGGTTGTTGGTGATCTGGACACCTAAAAACTTGAAGCTCTCGAACCCTTTCTATTTCGTCCCCGTTGATGTCGACAGGGGCATGTTCTCCTTTATGCTTCCTATTTTCGCCAGAACAGAGAAGGTTAAGGATTGATTTGATTAAAGTTTACAAGCAATTCAGGGGGACTGATCAGGAGTAGATTGAGGGGTGTTATCTGTCCTGTTTGCTGACCGAAGGTTGCACAGGGGTGGGCAGACTCTAAGAGTTCGAAATAGACCCTACAGGTGAAAAACTGGGAAATGCTTGGGCACACGAAAGCAACCAACTGATGCTGGTTCAATTATTAATTTTAAGTCTTGCAACGAAGAGATTGTTATTCCATAGACGTGGGGCAAAGGTGGCTAATGGGTTAGTTACAATGTACTCCAAGCTCACTGAATGTGGGAACACAGGCCGGAGAAGAATGGGGCCTCCTCCTGTTCCTGTGTAACAGGCCGGAGAAGGGGCTGAATGGGGCCTCCTCCTGTTCCTGTGTAACAGGCTGGAGAAGAATGGGGCCTCCTCCTGTTCCTGTGGAACAGGCCGGAGAAGAATGGGGCCTCCTCCTGTTCCAGTGTAACAGGCCGGAGAAGAATGGGGCCTCCTCCTGTTCCTGTGTAACAGGCCGGAGAAGAATGGGGCCTCCTCCTGTTCCTGTGTAACAGGCCAGAGAAGAATGGGGCCTCCTCCTGTTCCTGTGTAACAGGCCGGAGAAGAATGGGGCCTCCTCCTGTTCCTGTGTAACAGGCCGGAGAAGGGGCTCAATGGGGCCTCCTCCTGTTCCTGAGTAACAGGCTGGAGAAGAATGGGGCCTCCTCCTGTTCCTGTGTAACAGGCTGGAGAAGAATGGGGCCTACTCCTGTTCCTGTGTAACAGGCCGGAGAAGAATGGGGCCTCCTCCTGTTCCAGTGTAACAGGCCGGAGAAGAATGGGGCCTCCTCCTGTTCCTGTGTAACAGGCCGGAGAAGAATGGGGCCTCCTCCTGTTCCTGTGTAACAGGCCGGAGAAGAATGGGGTCTCCTCCTGTTCATGTGTAACAGGCCGGAGAAGAATGGGGTCTTCTCCTGTTCCTGTGTAACAGGCTGGAGAAGGGGTTGAATGGGGCCTCCTCCTGTCCCTGTGTAACAGGCTGGAGAAGGGGCTGAATGGGGCCTCCTCATGTTCCTGTGTAACAGGCTGGTGAAGGGGCTGAATGGGGCATCCTCCTGTTCCTGTGTAACAGGCTGGAGAAGGGGCTGAATGGCCTCCTCCTGTTCCTGTGTAACAGGCTGGAGAAGGGGCTGAATGGCCTCCTCCTGTTCCTGCGTAACAGGCTGGAGAAGGGGCTGAATGGGGCCTCGTCCTGTTCCTGTGTAACAGGCTGGAGAAGGGGCTGAATGGCCTCCTCCTGTTCCTGTGTAACAGGCTGGAGAAGGGGCTGAATGGCCTCCTCCTGTTCCCTGTGTAACAGGCTGGAGAAGGGGCTGAATGGGGCCTCCTCCTGTTCCTGTGTAACAGGCTGGAGAAGGGGCTGAATGGGGCCTCCTCCTGTTCCTGTGTAACAGGCTGGAGAAGGGGCTGAATGGCCTCCTCCTGTTCCTGTGTAACAGGCCGGAGAAGGGGCTGAATGGCCTCCTCCTGTTCCTGTGTAACAGGCCGGAGAAGGGGCTGAATGGCCTCCTCCTGTTCCTGTGTAACAGGCTGGAGAATGGGCTGAATGGGGCCTCCTCCTGTTCCTGTGTAACAGGCTGGAGAAGAATGGGGCCTCCTCCTGTTCCTGTGTAACAGGCTGGAGAAGGGGTTGAATGGGGCCTCCTCCTGTTCCAGTGTAACAGGCTGCAGAAGGGGCTGAATGGGGCCTCCTCCTGTTCCTGTGTAACAGGCTGGGGAAGGGGCTGAATGGCCTCCTCCTGTTCCTGTGTAACAGGCTGGAGAAGGGGCTGAATGGGGCCTCCTCCTGTTCCTGTGTAACAGGCTGGAGAAGGGGCTGAATGGGCCTCCTCCTGTTCCCTGTGTAACAAGCTGGGGAAGGGGCTGAATGGCCTCCTCCTCTTCCTTGTAACAATGAACAAAAAAAATTACAGCACAGGAACAGGCCCTTCGGCCCTCCAAGCCTGCACCGACCATGCTGCCCCACTGAACTAAAACCCCCTACCCTTCCGGGGACCAGATCCCTCTATTCCCATCCTATTCATGTATTTGTCAAGACGTCCCTTAAAAGTCACGATCATATCCGCTTCCACTCCCTCCCCCGGCAGCGAGTTCCAGGCACCCACCACCCTCTGTGTAAAAAATCTGCCTCATACATCTCCTTTAAACCTTGCCACTCGCACCTTAAACCTGTGCCTCTAGTAATGGACTCTTCCTCCCTGGGAAAATGCTTCTGACTACCCACTCTGTCCATGCCTCTCATAATCTTGCAGACTTCTATCAGGTCTCCCCTCAACCTCCATCACTCCAGTGAGAACAAACCGAGTTTCTCCAACCTCTCCTCATAGCTAATGCCCTCCATACCAGGCAACATCCTGGTAAATCTTTTCTGTACCCTCTCCAAAGCCTCCACATCCTCCTGGTACTGTGGCGACCAGAATTGAACACTATATTCCAAGTGCGGTCTAACTAAGGTTCTATAAAGGTGCAACACGACTTGCCAATTTTTAAACTCAATACCCTATCCGATGAAGGCAAGCGTGCCGTATGCCTTCTTGACTACCTTCTCCACCTGCGTTGCCACTTTCAGTGACCTGTGTACCTGTACACCTAGATCCCTCTGCCTATCAATACTCTTAAGGGTTCTGCCATTTACTATATATTTCCTATCTGTATTAGACCTTCCAAAATGCATTACCTCACATTTGTCCGGATTAAACTCCATCTGGCATTTCTCCGCCCAAGTCTCCAACTGATCTATATCCTGCTGTAACCTCCGATGGTGCTCATCGCTATCCGCAAATCCACCAAACTTTGTGTGGTCCGCAAACTTACTAATCAATCAAGTTACATTTTCATCGAAATCATTTATAATATGTTATAAACAGCAAAGGTCCCAGCACCGATCCCTGAGGAACACCACATGTCACAGCCCTTCATTCAGAAATGCTGGACAGGCTGGAGAAGGGGCTGAATGGGAACTCCTCCTGTTCCTGTGTAACAGTCTGGAGAAGGGGCTGAATGTGGCCTCCTCCTGTTCCTGTGTAACAGTCTGGAGAAGGGGCTGAATGGGGCCTCCTCCTGTTCCTGTGTAACAGTCTGGAGAAGGGGCTGAATGGGGCCTCCTCCTGTTCCTGTGTAACAGGCTGGAGAAGGGGCTGAATGGCCTCCTCCTGTTCCTGTGTAACAGGCTGGAGAAGGGGCTGAATGGGGCCTCCACCTGTTCCTGTGTAACAGGCTGGAGAAGGGGCTGAATGGCCTCCTCCTGTTACTGTGTAACAGGCTGGAGAAGAGGCTGAATGGGGCCTCCTCCTGTTCCTGTGTAACAGGCTGGAGAAGGGGCTGAATGGCCTCCTCCTGTTCCTGTGTAAGAGGCTGGAGAAGGGGCTGAATGGGGCCTCCTCCTGTTACGGTGTAAGAGGCTGGAGAAGGGGCTGAATGGGGCCTCCTCCTGTTAATGTGTAAGAGGCTGGAGAAGGGGCTGAATGGCCTCCTCCTGTTCCTGTGTAACAGGCTGGAGAAGGGGCTTAATGGCCTCCTCCTGTTCCTGTGTAACAGGCTGGAGAAGGGGCTGAATGGCCTCCTCCTGTTCCTGTGTAACAGGCCGGAGAAGGGGCTGAATGGCCTCCTCCTGTTCCTGTGTAAGAGGCTGGAGAAGGGGCTGAATGGGGCCTCCACCTGTTACTGTGTAAGAGGCTGGAGAAGGGGCAGAATGGCCTCCTCCTGTTCCTGTGTAACAGGCTGGAGAAGGGGCTGAATGGCCTCCTCCTGTTCCTGTGTAACAGTCTGGAGAAGGGGCTGTATGGGGCCTCCTCCTGTTCCTGTGTAACAGTCTGGAGAAGGGACTGAATGGGGCCTCCGTCTGTTCCTGTGTATCAGGCTGGAGAAGGGGCTGAATGGGGCCTCCTCCTGTTCCTGTGTAACAGGCTGGAGAAGGGGCTGAATGGGACCTCCTCCTGTTCCTGTGTAACAGGCTGGAGAAGGGGCTGAATGGGGCCTCCTCCTGTTCCTGTGTAACAGGCTGGGGAAGGGGCTGAATGGGGCCTCCTCCTGTTCCTGTGTAACAGGCTGGAGAAGGGGCTGAATGGGATCTCCTCCTTGTCCCTGTGTAACAGACTGGAGGAGGGGCTGCATGGGGCCTCCTCCTGTTCCTGTGTAACAGGCTGGAGAAGGGGCAGAATGGGGCCTCCTCCTGTTCCTGTGTAACAGGCTGGAGAAGGGGCTGAATGGGGCCTCCTCCTGTTCCTGTTTAACAGGCTGGTGAAGGAACTGAATGGGGCCTCCTCCTGTTCCTGTGTAACAGGCTGGAGTAGGGGCTGAATGGCCTCCTCCTGTTCCTGTCCAACAGGCTGGAGAAGGGGCTGAATGGGGCCACCTCCTGTTCCTGTGTAACAGGCTGGAGAAGGGGCTGAAAGGGCCCTCCTCCTGTTCCTGTGTACCAGGCTGCAGAAGGGGCTGAATGGCCTCCTCCTGTTCCTGTGTAACAGGCTGGAGAAGGGGCTGAATTGCCTCCTCCTGTTCATGTGTAACAGGCTGGAGTAGGGGCTGTATGGCTTCCTCCTGTTCCTGTGTAACAGGCTGGCGAAGGTGCTGAATGGGGCCTCCTCCTGTTCCTGTGTAAGATACTGGAGAAGGGGCTGAATGGGGCCTCCTCCTGTTCCTGTGTTACAGGCTGGAGAAGGGGCTGAATGGGGCCTCCTCCTGTTCCTGTGTAATAGGCTGGAGAAGGGGCTGAATGGGGCCTCCTCCTGTTCCTGTGTAACAGGCTGGAGAAGGGGCTCAATGGGGCCTCCTCCGGTTCCTGTGTAACAGGCTGGAGAAGGGGCTGAATGGGGCCTCCTCCTGTTCCTGTGTAACAGGCTGGAGAAGGGGCTGAATGGGGCCTCGTCCGGTTCCTGTGTAACAGGCTGGAGAAGGGGCTGAATGGCCTCCTCCTGTTCCTGTGTAACAGGCTGGAGAAGGGGCTGAATGGCCTCCTCCTGTTCCTGTGTAACAGGCTGGAGAAGGGGCTGAATGGGGCCTCGTCCTGTTCCTGTGTAACAGGCTGGAGAAGGGGCTGAATGGCCTCCTCCTGTTCCTGTGTAACAAGCTGGAGAAGGGGCTGAATGGCCTCCTCCTGTTCCCTGTGTAACAGGCTGGAGAAGCGGCTGAATGGGGCCTCCTCCTGTTCCTGTGTAACAGGCTGGAGAAGGGGCTGAATGGGGCCTCCTCCTGTTCCTGTGTAACAGGCTGGAGAAGGGGCTGAATGGCCTCCTCCTGTTCCTGTGTAACAGGCCGGAGAAGGGGCTGAATGGCCTCCTCCTGTTCCTGTGTAACAGGCCGGAGAAGGGGCTGAATGGCCTCCTCCTGTTCCTGTGTAACAGGCTGGAGAATGGGCTGAATGGGGCCTCCTCCTGTTCCTGTGTAACAGGCCGGAGAAGAATGGGGCCTCCTCCTGTTCCTGTGTAACAGGCTGGAGAAGGGGTTGAATGGGGCCTCCTCCTGTTCCAGTGAAACAGGCTGCAGAAGGGGCTGAATGGGACCTCCTCCTGTTCCTGTGTAACAGGCTGGGGAAGGGGCTGAATGGGGCCTCCTCCTGTTCCTGTGTAACAGTCTGGAGAAGGGGCTGAATGGCCTCCTCCTGTTCCTGTGTAAAGCCTGGAGAAGGGGCTGAATGGGGCAACCTCCTGTTCCTGTGTAACAGGCTGGAGAAGGGGCTGAATGGGCCTCCTCCTGTTCCCTGTGTAACACGCTGGGGAAGGGGCTGAATGGCCTCCTCCTGTTCCTTGGAACAATGAACAAAAAAAATTACAGCACAGGAACAGGCCCTTCGGCCCTCCAAGCCTGCACCGACCATGCTGCCCCACTGAACTAAAACCCCCTACCCTTCCGGGGACCAGATCCCTCTATTCCCATCCTATTCATGTATTTGTCAAGACGTCCCTTAAAAGTCACGATCATATCCGCTTCCACTCCCTCCCCCGGCAGCGAGTTCCAGGCACCCACCACCCTCTGTGTAAAAAATCTGACTCATACATCTCCTTTAAACCTTCCCACTCGCACCTTAAACCTGTGCCTCTAGTAATGGACTCTTCCTCCCTGTGAAAAAGCTTCTGACTACCCACTCTGTCCATGCCTCTCATAATCTTGCAGACTTCTATCAGGTCTCCCCTCAACCTCCATCACTCCAGTGAGAACAAACCGAGTTTCTCCAACCTCTCCTCATAGCTAATGCCCTCCATACCAGGCAACATCCTGGTAAATCTTTTCTGTACCCTCTCCAAAGCCTCCACATCCTTCTGGTACTGTGGCGACCAGAATTGAACACTATATTCCAAGTGCGGTCTCACTAAGGTTCTATAAAGCTGCAACACGACTTGCCAATTTTTAAACTCAATACCCTATCCGATGAAGGCAAGCGTGCCGTATGCCTTCTTGACTACCTTCTCCACCTGCGTTGCCACTTTCAGTGACCTGTGTACCTGTACACCTAGATCCCTCTGCCTATCAATACTCTTAAGGGTTCTGCCATTTACTGTATATTTCCTTTCTGTATTAGACCTTCCAAAATGCATTACCTCACATTTGTCCGGATTAAACTCCATCTGCCATCTCTCCGCCCAAGTCTCCAACTGATCTATATCCTGCTGTAACCTCCGATGGTGCTCATCGCTATCCGCAAATCCACCAAACTTTGTGTGGTCCGCAAACTTACTAATCAATCAAGTTACATTTTCATAGAAATCATTTATAATATATTATAAACAGCAAAGGTCCCAGCACCGATCCCTGAGGAACACCACATGTCACAGCCCTTCATTCAGAAATGCTGGACAGGCTGGAGAAGGGGCTGAATGGGAACTTCTCCTGTTCCTGTGTAACAGTCTGGAGAAGTGGCTGAATGTGGCCTCCTCCTGTTCCTGTGTAACAGTCTGGAGAAGGGGCTGAATGGGGTCTCCTCCTGTTCCTGTGTAACAGTCTGGAGAAGGGGCTGAATGGGGCCTCCTCCTGTTCCTGTGTAACAGGCTGGAGAAGGGGCTGAATGGCCTCCTCCTGTTCCTGTGTAACAGGCTGGAGAAGGGGCTGAATGGGGCCTCCACCTGTTCCTGTGTAACAGGCTGGAGAAGGGGCTGAATGGCCTCCTCCTGTTACTGTGTAACAGGCTGGAGAAGAGGCTGAATGGGGCCTCCTCCTGTTCCTGTGTAACAGGCTGGAGAAGGGGCTGAATGGCCTCCTCCTGTTCCTGTGTAACAGGCTGGAGAAGGGGCTGAATGGGGCCTCCTCCTGTTCCTGTGTAACAGGCTGGAGAAGGGGCTGAATGGGGCCTCCTCCTGTTCCTGTGTAACAGGCTGGGGAAGGGGCTGAATGGGGCCTCCTCCTGTTCCTGTGTAACAGGCTGGAGAAAGGGCTGAATGGGGCCTACTCCTATTCCTGTGTAACAGGCTGGAGAATGGCCTGAATGTGGCCTCCTCGTGTTCCCTGTGTAACAGGCTGGAGGAGGGGCTGAATGGGGCCTCCTCCTGTTCCTGTGTAACAGGTTGGAGAAGGGGCTGAATGGGGCCTCCTCCTGTTCCTGTGTAACAGGCTGGAGAAGGGGCTGAATGGGGCCTCCTCGTGTTCCCTGTGTAACAGGCTGGAGGAGGGGATGAATGGGGCCTCCTCCTGTTCCTGTGTAACAGGTTGGAGAAGGGGCTGAATGGGGCCTCCTCCTGTTCCTGTGTAACAGGCTGGAGAAGGGGCTGAATGGGGCCTCCTCTTGTTCCTCTGTAACAGGCTGGAGAAGGGGCTGAATGGGGCCTCCTCCTGTTGCTGTGTAACAGGCTGGAGAAGGGGCTGAATGGGGCCTCCTCCTGTTCCTGTGTAACACGCTGGAGAAGGGGCTGAATGGGGCCTCCTGCTGTTCCTTTGTAACAGGCTGGAGAAGGGGCTGAAAGGCCTCCTCCTGTTCCTGTGTAAGAGGCTGGAGAAGGGGCTGAATGGCCTCCTCCTGATCCTGTGTAACAGGCTGGAGAAGGGGCTGAATGGCCTCCTCCAGTTCCTGTGTAACAGGCTGGAGAAGGGGCTGAATGGCCTCCTCCTGTTCCTGTGTAACACGCTGGAGAAGGAGCTGAATTGCCTCCTCCTGTTCCTGTGTAACAGGCTGGAGAAGGGGCTGAATGGGGCCTCCTCCTGTTCCTGTGTAACAGTCTGGAGAAGGGGCTGAATGGCCTCCTCCTGTTCCTGTGTAACAGGCTGGAGAAGGGGCTGAATGGCCTCCTCCTGTTCCTGTGTAACAGGCTGGAGAAGGGTCTGAATGGGGCCTCCTCCTGTTCCTGTGTAACAGGCTAGAGAAGGGGCTGAATGGCCTCCTCCTGTTCCTGTGTAACACGCTGGAGAAGGAGCTGAATTGCCTCCTCCTGTTCCCTGTGTAACAGGCTGGAGAAGGGGCTGAATGGGGCCTCCTCCTGTTCCTGTGTAACAGGCTGGAGAAGGGGCTGAATGGCCTCCTCCTGTTCCTGTGTCACACTCTGGAGAAGGGGCTGAATCGGCCCTCCTCCTGTTCCTGTGTAACAGGCGGGAGAAGGGGCTGAATGGCCTCCTCCTGTTCCTGTGTAACAGGCTGTAGAAGGGGCTGCATGGGGCCTCCTCCTGTTCCTGTGGAACAGGCTGGAGAAGGGGCTGAATGGCCTCCTCCTGTTCCTGTGTAATAGGCTGGAGAAGGGGCTGAATGGGGCATCCTCCTGTTCCTGTGTAACAGGCTGGAGAAGGGGCTGAATGGGGCCTCCTCCTGTTCCTGTGTAACAGGCTGGGGAAGGGGCTGAATGGGGCCTCCTCCTGTTCCTGTGTAACAGGCTGGAGAAGGGGCTGAATGGGGCGTCCTCCTATTCCTGTGTAACAGGCTGGAGAATGGGCAGAATGGCCTCCACCAGTTCCTGTGTAAGAGGCTGGAGAAGGGGCTGAATGGCCTCCTCCTGTTCCTGTGGAACAGGCTGGAGAAGGGGCTGAATGGGGCCTCCTCCTGTTCCCGTATAACAGGCTGGAGAATCGGCTGCATGGGGCCTCCTCCTGTTCCTGTGTAACAGACTGGGGAAGGGGCTGAATGGCCTCCTCCTGTTCCTTGTAACAACGAACAAAGAAAATTACAGCACAGGAACAGGCCCTTCGGCCCTCCAAGCCTGCACCGACTATGCTGCCCCACTGAACTAAAACCCCCTACCCTTCCGGGGACCAGATCCCTCTATTCCCATTCCTATTCATATATTTGTCAAGACGCCCCTTAAAAGTCATGATCATATCCGCTTCCACTACCTCCCCCGGCAATGACTTCCAGGCAACCACCACCCTCTGTGTAAAAAATCTGCCTCATACATCTCCTTTAAACCTTGCCCCTCGCACCTTAAACCTGTGCCTCTAGTAAAGGACTCTTCCACCCTGGGAAAAAAGCTTCTGACTATCCACTCTGTCCATGCCTCTCATAATCTTGCAGACTTCTATCAGGTCTCCCCTCAACCTCCATCACTCCAGTGAGAACAACCGAGTTTCTCCAACCTCTCCTCATAGCTAATGCCCTCCATACCAGGCAACATCCTGGTAAATCTTTTCTGTACCCTCGCCAAAGCCTCCACATCCTTCTGGTTGTGTGGCGACCAGAATTGAAAACTATATTCCAAGTGCGGTCTAACTAAGGTTCTATAAAGCTGCAACACGACTTGCCAATTTTTAAACTCAATACCCTGTCCGATGAAGGCAAGCATGCCGTATGCCTTCTTCACTACCTTCTCCACCTGCGTTGCCACTTTCAGTGACCTGTGTACCTGTACACCCAGATCCCTCTGCCTATCAATACTCTTAAGGGTTCTGCCATTTACTGTATATTTCCTTTCTGTATTAGACCTTCCAAAATGCATTACCTCACATTTGTCCGGATTAAACTCCATCTGCCATCTCTCCGCCCAAGTCTCCAACTGATCTATATCCTGCTGTAATCTCCGATGGTGCTCATCGCTATCCGCAAATCCACCAAACTTTGTGTGGTCCGCAAACTTACTCATCAATCCAGTTACGTTTTCATCGAAATGATTTATAATATATTACAAACAGCAAAGGTCCCAGCACCGATCCCTGAGGAACACCACTAGTCACAGCCCTCCATTCAGAAATGCTGGACAGGCTGGAGAAGGGGCTGAATGGGGCCTCCTCCTGTTCCTGTGTAACAGGCTGGAGAAGGGGCTGAATGGGGCCTCCTCCTGTTCCTGTGTAACTGGCTGGAGAAGGGGCTGAATGGCCTCCTCCTGTTACTGTGTAACAGGCTGGAGAAGAGGCTGAATGGGGCCTCCTCCTGTTACTGTGTAACAGTCTGGAGAAGGGGCTGAATGGGGCCTCCTCCTGTTCCTGTGTAACAGGCTGGAGAAGGGGCTGCATGGGGCCTCCACCTGTTCCTGTGTAACAGGCTGGAGGAGGCGCTGAATGGGGCCTCCTTCTGTTCCTGTGTAACAGGCTGGAGAAGGGGCTGAATGGCCTCCTCCTGTTCCTGTGTAACAGGCTGGATAAGGGGCTGAATGGGGCCTCCTCCTGTTCCTGTGTAACAGGCTGGAGAAGGGGCTGAATGGGGCCTCCTCCTGTTCCTTTGTAACAGGCTGGAGAAGGGGCTGAATGGGGCCTCCTCCTGTTCCTGTGTAACAGGCTGGAGAAGGGGCTGAATGGGGCCTCCTCCTGTTCCTGTGTAAAAGGCTGGAGAAGGAACTGAATGGGGCCTCCTCCTGTTCCTGTATAACAGGCTGGAGTAGGGGCTGAATGGCCTCCTCCTGTTCCTGTCCAACAGGCTGGAGAAGGGGCTGAATGGGGCCTCCTCCTGTTCCTGTGTAACAGGCTGGAGAAGGGGCTGAATGGGGCCTCCTCCTGTTCCTGTGTACCAGGCTGGAGAAGGGGCTGAAAGGCCTCTTCCTATTCCTGTGTAAGAGGCTGCAGAAGGGGCTGAATGGCTTCCTCCTGTTCCTGTGTAACAGGCTGGAGAAGGGGCTGAATTGCCTCCTCCTGTTCATGTGTAACAGGCTGGAGTTGGGGCTGAATGGCCTCCACCTGTTCCTTTGAAACAGGCTGGAGGAGGGGCTGAATGGGGCCTCCTCCTGTTCCTGTGTAACAGGCTGTAGAAGGGACTGAATGGGGCCTCCACCTGTTCCTGTGTAACAGGCTGGCGAAGGCGCTGAATGGGGCCTCCTCCTGTTCCTGTGTAAGAGACTGGAGAAGGGGCTGAATGGGGCCTCCTCCTGTTCCTGTGTTACAGGCTGGAGAAGGGGCTGAATGGGGCCTCCTCCTGTTCCTGTGTAACAGGCTGGAGAAGGGGCTGAATGGGGCCTCCTCCTGTTCCTGTGTAACAGAATGGAGAAGGGGTTGAATGGGGCCTCCTCCGGTGCCTGTGTAACAGGCTGAAGAAGGGGCTGAACGGGGCCTCCTCCTGTTCCTGTGTAACAGGCTGGAGAAGGGGCTGAATTGGGCCTCCTCCTGTTCCTGTGAAACAGGCTGGCGAAGGTGCTGAATGCGGCCTCCTCCTGTTCCTGTGTAAGAGACTGGAGAAGGGGCCGAATTGGGCCTCCTCCTGTTCCTGTGTTACTGGCTGGAGAAGGGGCTGAATGGGGCCTCCTCCTGTTCCTGTGTAACAGGCTGGAGAAGGGGCTGAATGTGGCCTCCTCCTGTTCCTGTGTAACAGGCTGGAGAAGGGGCTGAATGGGGCCTCCTCCTGTTCCTGTGTAACAGGCTGGAGAAGGGGCTGAATGGCCTCCTCCTGTTCCTGTGTAACAGTCTGGAGAAGGGGCTTAATTGCCTCCTCCTGTTCCCAGTGAAACAGGCTGGAGAAGGGGCTGAATGGGGCCTCCTCTTGTTCCTGTGTAACAGGCTGGAAAGGGGCTGAATGGCCTCCTCCTGTTCCTGTGTAAGATGCTGGAGAAGGGGCTGAATGGGCTCCTCCTGTTCCTGTGTAACAGGCTGGAGAAGGGGCTGAATGGGGCCTCCTCCTGTTCCTGTGTAACAGGTTGGAGAAGGGTGTGAATGGGAACTCCTCCTGTTCCTGTGTAACAGGCTGGTGGAGGGGCTGAATGGCCTCCTCCTGTTCCTGTGTAAGAGGCTGGAGAAGGGGCTGAATGGCCTCCTCCTCCTCATCCTGTGTAATAGGCTGGAGAAGGGGCTGAATGACCTCCTCGTGTTCCTGTGTAACAGGCTGGAGAAGGGGCTGAATGGGGCCTCCTCGTGTTCCCTGTGTAACAGGCTGGAGAAGGGGCTGAATGGGGCCTCCTCCTGTTCCTGTGTAACAGGCTGGAGAAGGGGCTGAATGGGGTCTCCTCCTGTTCCTGTGTAACTGGCTGGAGAAGGGGCTGAATGGGGCCTCCTCCTGTTCATGTGTAACAGGCTGGAGAAGGGGCTGAATGGGGCCTCCTCCTTTTCCTGTGTAACACGCTGGAGACGGGGCTGAATGGGGCCTCCTTCTGTTCCTGTGTAACAGGCTGGAGAAGGGGCTGAATGGGGCCTCCTGCTGTTCCTGTGTAACAGGCTGGAGAAGGGGCTGAAAGGCCTCCTCCTGTTCCTGTGTAAGAGGCTGGAGAAGGGGCTGAATTGCCTCCTACTGTTCCTGTGTAACAGGCTGGAGAAGGGGCTGAATGGCCTCCTCCTGTTCGTGTGTAACAGGCTGGAGAAGGGGCTGAATGGGGCCTCCTCCTGTTCCTGTGTAACAGGCTAGAGAAGGGGCTGAATGGCCTCCTCCTGTTCCTGTGTAACACGCTGGAGAAGGAGCTGAATTGCCTCCTCCTGTTCCTGTGTAACAGACTGGAGAAGGGGCTGAATGGGGCCTCCTCCTGTTCCTGTGTAACAGTCTGGAGAAGGGGCTGAATTGCCTCCTCCTGTTCCTGTGTAACAGGCTGGAGAAGGGGCTGAATGGCTTCCTCCTGTTCCTGAGTAACAGCCTGGAGAAGGGGCTGAATGGCCTCCTCCTATTCCTGTGTAACACGCTGGAGAAGGAGCTGAATTGCCTCCTCCTGTTCCCTGTGGAACAGGCTGGAGAAGGGGCTGAATGGGGCCTCCTCCTGTTCCTGTGTAACAGGCTGGAGAAGGGGCTGAATGGGGCCTCCTCCTGTTCCTGTGTAACAGGCTGGAGAAGGGGCTGAATGGGATCTCCTCCTTGTCCCTGTGTAACAGACTGGAGAAGGGGCTGCATGGGGCCTCCTCCTGTTCCTGTGTAACAGGCTGGAGAAGGGGCAGAATGGGGCCTCCTCCTGTTCCTGTGTAACAGGCTGGAGAAGGGGCTGAATGGGGCCTCCTCCTGTTCCTGTTTAACAGGCTGGTGAAGGAACTGAATGGGGCCTCCTCCTGTTCCTGTGTAACAGGCTGGAGTAGGGGCAGAATGGCCTCCTCCTGTTCCTGTCCAACAGGCTGGAGAAGGGGCTGAATGGGGCCACCTCCTGTTCCTGTGTAACAGGCTGGAGAAGGGGCTGAAAGGGGCCTCCTCCTGTTCCTGTGTACCAGGCTGCAGAAGGGGCTGAATGGCCTCCTCCTGTTCCTGTGTAACAGGCTGGAGAAGGGGCTGAATTGCCTCCTCCTGTTCATGTGTAACAGGCTGGAGTAGGGGCTGTATGGCCTCCTCCTGTTCCTGTGTAATAGGCTGGCGAAGGTGCTGAATGGGGCCTCCTCCTGTTCCTGTGTAAGATACTGGAGAAGGGGCTGAATGGCGCCTCCTCCTGTTCCTGTGTTACAGGCTGGAGAAGGGGCTGAATGGGGACTCCTCCTGTTCCTGTGTAATAGGCTGGAGAAGGGGCTGAATGGGGCCTCCTCCTGTTCCTGTGTAACAGGCTGGAGAAGGGGCTGAATGGCCTCCTCCTGTTACTGTGTAACAGGCTGGAGAAGAGGCTGAATGGGGCCTCCTCCTGTTACTGTGTAACAGTCTGGAGAAGGGGCTGAATGGGGCCTCCTCCTGTTCCTGTGTAACAGGCTGGAGAAGGGGCTGCATGGCGCCTCCTCCTGTTCCTGTGTAACAGGCTGGAGGAGGCGCTGAATGGGGCCTCCTTCTGTTCCTGTGTAACAGGCTGGAGAAGGGGCTGAATGGCCTCCTCCTGTTCCTGTGTAACAGGCTGGATAAGGGGCTGAATGGGGCCTCCTCCTGTTCCTGTGTAACAGGCTGGAGAAGGGGCTGAATGGGGCCTCCTCCTGTTCCTGTGTAAAAGGCTGGAGAAGGAACTGAATGGGGCCTCCTCCTGTTCCTGTATCACAGGCTGGAGTAGGGGCTGAATGGCCTCCTCCTGTTCCTGTCCAACAGGCTGGAGAAGGGGCTGAATGGGGCCTCCTCCTGTTCCTGTGTAACAGGCTGGAGAAGGGGCTGAATGGGGCCTCCTCCTGTTCCTGTGTACCAGGCTGGAGAAGGGGCTGAAAGGCCTCTTCCTGTTCCTGTGTAAGAGGCTGCAGAAGGGGCTGAATGGCTTCCTCCTGTTCCTGTTTAACAGGCTGGAGAAGGGGCTGAATTGCCTCCTCCTGTTCATGTGTAACAGGCTGGAGTTGGGGCTGAATGGCCTCCACCTGTTCCTGTGAAACAGGCTGGAGGAGGGGCTGAATGGGGCCTCCTCCTGTTCCTGTGTAACAGGCTGGAGAAGGGACTGAATGGGGCCTCCACCTGTTCCTGTGTAACAGGCTGGCGAAGGCGCTGAATGGGGCCTCCTCCTGTTCCTGTGTAAGAGACTGGAGAAGGGGCTGAATGGGGCCTCCTCCTGTTCCTGTGTTACAGGCTGGAGAAGGGGCTGAATGGGGCCTCCTCCTGTTCCTGTGTAACAGGCTGGAGGAGGCGCTGAATGGGGCCTCCTTCTGTTCCTGTGTAACAGGCTGGAGAAGGGGCTGAATGGCCTCCTCCTGTTCCTGTGTAACAGGCTGGAGAAGGGGCTGAATGGGGCCTCCTCCTGTTCCTGTGTAAAAGGCTGGAGAAGGAACTGAATGGGGCCTCCTCCTGTTCCTGTATAACAGGCTGGAGTAGGGGCTGAATGGCCTCCTCCTGTTCCTGTCCAACAGGCTGGAGAAGGGGCTGAATGGGGCCTCCTCCTGTTCCTGTGTAACAGGCTGGAGAAGGGGCTGAATGGGGCCTCCTCCTGTTCCTGTGTACCAGGCTGGAGAAGGGGCTGAAAGGCCTCTTCCTGTTCCTGTGTAAGAGGCTGCAGAAGGGGCTGAATGGCTTCCTCCTGTTCCTGTTTAACAGGCTGGAGAAGGGGCTGAATTGCCTCCTCCTGTTCATGTGTAACAGGCTGGAGTTGGGGCTGAATGGCCTCCACCTGTTCCTGTGAAACAGGCTGGAGGAGGGGCTGAATGGGGCCTCCTCCTGTTCCTGTGTAACAGGCTGGAGAAGGGACTGAATGGGGCCTCCACCTGTTCCTGTGTAACAGGCTGGCGAAGGCGCTGAATGGGGCCTCCTCCTGTTCCTGTGTAAGAGACTGGAGAAGGGGCTGAATGGGGCCTCCTCCTGTTCCTGTGTTACAGGCTGGAGAAGGGGCTGAATGGGGCCTCCTCCTGTTCCTGTGTAACAGGCTGGAGAAGGGGCTGAATGGGGCCTCCTCCTGTTCCTGTGTAACAGAATGGAGAAGGGGTTGAATGGGGCCTCCTCCGGTGCCTGTGTAACAGGCTGAAGAAGGGGCTGAACGGGGCCTCCTCCTGTTCCTGTGTAACAGGCTGGAGAAGGGGCTGAATTGGGCCTCCTCCTGTTCCTGTGAAACAGGCTGGCGAAGGCGCTGAATGGGGCCTCCTCCTGTTCCTGTGTAAGAGACTGGAGAAGGGGCCGAATTGGGCCTCCTCCTGTTCCTGTGTTACTGGCTGGAGAAGGGGCTGAATGGGGCCTCCTCCTGTTCCTGTGTAACAGGCTGGAGAAGGGGCTGAATGGGGCCTCCTCCTGTTCCTGTGTAACAGGCTGGAGAAGGTGCTGAATGGCCTCCTCCTGTTCCTGTGTAACAGGCTGGAGAAGGGGCTGAATTGCCTCCTCCTGTTCATGTGTAACAGGCTGGAGTAGGGGCTGTATGGCCTCCACCTGTTCCTGTGTAACAGGCTGGCGAAGGTGCTGAATGGGCCCTCCTCCTGTTCCTGTGTAAGATACTGGAGAAGGGGCTGAATGGGGCCTCCTCCTGTTCCTGTGTTACAGGCTGGAGAAGGGGCTGAATGGGGACTCCTCCTGTTCCTGTGTAATAGGCTGGAGAAGGGGCTGAATGGGGCCTCCTCCTGTTCCTGTGTAACAGGCTGGAGAAGGGGCTGAATGGGGCCTCCTCCGGTTCCTGTGTAACAGGCTGGAGAAGGGGCTGAATGGGGCCTCCTCCTGTTCCTGTGTAACAGGCTGGAGAAGGGGATGAATGGGGCCTCGTCCGGTTCCTGTGTAACAGGCTGGAGAAGGGGCTGAATGGCCTCCTCCTGTTCCTGTGTAACAGGCTGGAGAAGGGGCTGAATGGCCTCCTCCTGTTCCTGTGTAACAGGCTGGAGAAGGGGCTGAATGGGGCCTCGTCCTGTTCCTGTGTAACAGGCTGGAGAAGGGGCTGAATGGCCTCCTCCTGTTCCTGTGTAACAGGCTGGAGAAGGGGCTGAATGGCCTCCTCCTGTTCCCTGTGTAACAGGCTGGAGAAGGGGCTGAATGGGGCCTCCTCCTGTTCCTGTGTAACAGGCTGGAGAAGGGGCTGAATGGGGCCTCCTCCTGTTCCTGTGTAACAGGCTGGAGAAGGGCTGAATGGCCTCCTCCTGTTCCTGTGTAACAGGCCGGAGAAGGGGCTGAATGGCCTCCTCCTGTTCCTGTGTAACAGGCCGGAGAAGGGGCTGAATGGCCTCCTCCTGTTCCTGTGTAACAGGCTGGAGAATGGGCTGAATGGGGCCTCCTCCTGTTCCTGTGTAACAGGCTGGAGAAGAATGGGGCCTCCTCCTGTTCCTGTGTAACAGGCTGGAGAAGGGGCTGAATGGCCTCCTCCTGTTCCTGTGTAACAGGCTGGAGAAGGGGCTGAATGGCCTCCTCCTGTTCCCTGTGTAACAGGCTGGAGAAGGGGCTGAATGGGGCCTCCTCCTGTTCCTGTGTAACAGGCTGGAGAAGGGGCTGAATGGGGCCTCCTCCTGTTCCTGTGTAACAGGCTGGAGAAGGGCTGAATGGCCTCCTCCTGTTCCTGTGTAACAGGCCGGAGAAGGGGCTGAATGGCCTCCTCCTGTTCCTGTGTAACAGGCCGGAGAAGGGGCTGAATGGCCTCCTCCTGTTCCTGTGTAACAGGCTGGAGAATGGGCTGAATGGGGCCTCCTCCTGTTCCTGTGTAACAGGCTGGAGAAGAATGGGGCCTCCTCCTGTTCCTGTGTAACAGGCTGGAGAAGGGGTTGAATGGGGCCTCCTCCTGTTCCAGTGAAACAGGCTGCAGAAGGGGCTGAATGGGACCTCCTCCTGTCCCTGTGTAACAGGCTGGGGAAGGGGCTGAATGGGGCCTCCTCCTGTTCCTTTGTAACAGTCTGGAGAAGGGGCTGAATGGCCTCCTCCTGTTCCTGTGTAAAGCCTGGAGAAGGGGCTGAATGGGGCAACCTCCTGTTCCTGTGTAACAGGCTGGAGAAGGGGCTGAATGGGCCTCCTCCTGTTCCCTGTGTAACAAGCAGGGGAAGGGGCTGAATGGCCTCCTCCTCTTCCTTGTAACAATGAACAAAAAAAATTACAGCACAGGAACAGGCCCTTCGGCCCTCCAAGCCTGCACCGACCATGCTGCCCCACTGAACTAAAACCCCCTACCCTTCCGGGGATCAGATCCCTCTATTCCCATCCTATTCATGTATTTGTCAAGACGTCCCTTAAAAGTCACGATCATATCCGCTTCCACTCCCTCCCCCGGCAGCGAGTTCCAGGCACCCACCACCCTCTGTGTAAAAAATCTGCCTCATACATCTCCTTTAAACCTTGCCACTCGCACCTTAAACCTGTGCCTCTAGTAATGGACTCTTCCTCCCTGGGAAAAAGCTTCTGACTACCCACTCTGTCCATGCCTCTCATAATCTTGCAGACTTCTATCAGGTCTCCCCTCAACCTCCATCACTCCAGTGAGAACAAACCGAGTTTCTCCAACCTCTCCTCATAGCTAATGCCCTCCATACCAGGCAACATCCTGGTAAATCTTTTCTGTACCCTCTCCAAAGCCTCCACATCCTTCTGGTACTGTGGCGACCAGAATTGAACACTATATTCCAAGTGCGGTCTCACTAAGGTTCTATAAAGCTGCAACACGACTTGCCAATTTTTAAACTCAATACCCTATCCGATGAAGGCAAGCGTGCCGTATGCCTTCTTGACTACCTTCTCCACCTGCGTTGCCACTTTCAGTGACCTGTGTACCTGTACACCTAGATCCCTCTGCCTATCAATACTCTTAAGGGTTCTGCCATTTACTGTATATTTCCTTTCTGTATTAGACCTTCCAAAATGCATTACCTCACATTTGTCCGGATTAAACTCCATCTGCCATCTCTCCGCCCAAGTCTCCAACTGATCTATATCCTGCTGTAACCTCCGATGGTGCTCATCGCTATCCGCAAATCCACCAAACTTTGTGTGGTCCGCAAACTTACTAATCAATCAAGTTACATTTTCATCGAAATCATTTATAATATATTATAAACAGCAAAGGTCCCAGCACCGATCCCTGAGGAACACCACATGTCACAGCCCTTCATTCAGAAATGCTGGACAGGCTGGAGAAGGGGCTGAATGGGAACTTCTCCTGTTCCTGTGTAACAGTCTGGAGAAGGGGCTGAATGTGGCCTCCTCCTGTTCCTGTGTAACAGTCTGGAGAAGGGGCTGAATGGGAACTTCTCCTGTTCCTGTGTAACAGTCTGGAGAAGGGGCTGAATGGGGCCTCCTCCTGTTCCTGTGTAACAGGCTGGAGAAGGGGCTGAATGGCCTCCTCCTGTTCCTGTGTAACAGGCTGGAGAAGGG
Organism: Mustelus asterias; assembly: GCF_964213995.1. NCBI lineage: Eukaryota > Metazoa > Chordata > Chondrichthyes > Carcharhiniformes > Triakidae > Mustelus > Mustelus asterias. The sequence goes on from NW_027590569.1 coordinate 28,657, forward strand.
GCTGAATGGGGCCTCCTCCTGTTCCTGTGTAACTGGCTGGAGAAGGGGCTGAATGGCCTCCTCCTGTTACTGTGTAACAGGCTGGAGAAGAGGCTGAATGGGGCCTCCTCCTGTTACTGTGTAACAGTCTGGAGAAGGGGCTGAATGGGGCCTCCTCCTGTTCCTGTGTAACAGGCTGGAGAAGGGGCTGCATGGCGCCTCCTCCTGTTCCTGTGTAACAGGCTGGAGGAGGCGCTGAATGGGGCCTCCTTCTGTTCCTGTGTAACAGGCTGGAGAAGGGGCTGAATGGCCTCCTCCTGTTCCTGTGTAACAGGCTGGATAAGGGGCTGAATGGGGCCTCCTCCTGTTCCTGTGTAACAGGCTGGAGAAGGGGCTGAATGGGGCCTCCTCCTGTTCCTGTGTAAAAGGCTGGAGAAGGAACTGAATGGGGCCTCCTCCTGTTCCTGTATAACAGGCTGGAGTAGGGGCTGAATGGCCTCCTCCTGTTCCTGTCCAACAGGCTGGAGAAGGGGCTGAATGGGGCCTCCTCCTGTTCCTGTGTAACAGGCTGGAGAAGGGGCTGAATGGGGCCTCCTCCTGTTCCTGTGTACCAGGCTGGAGAAGGGGCTGAAAGGCCTCTTCCTGTTCCTGTGTAAGAGGCTGCAGAAGGGGCTGAATGGCTTCCTCCTGTTCCTGTTTAACAGGCTGGAGAAGGGGCTGAATTGCCTCCTCCTGTTCATGTGTAACAGGCTGGAGTTGGGGCTGAATGGCCTCCACCTGTTCCTGTGAAACAGGCTGGAGGAGGGGCTGAATGGGGCCTCCTCCTGTTCCTGTGTAACAGGCTGGAGAAGGGACTGAATGGGGCCTCCACCTGTTCCTGTGTAACAGGCTGGCGAAGGCGCTGAATGGGGCCTCCTCCTGTTCCTGTGTAAGAGACTGGAGAAGGGGCTGAATGGGGCCTCCTCCTGTTCCTGTGTTACAGGCTGGAGAAGGGGCTGAATGGGGCCTCCTCCTGTTCCTGTGTAACAGGCTGGAGAAGGGGCTGAATGGGGCCTCCTCCTGTTCCTGTGTAACAGAATGGAGAAGGGGTTGAATGGGGCCTCCTCCGGTGCCTGTGTAACAGGCTGAAGAAGGGGCTGAACGGGGCCTCCTCCTGTTCCTGTGTAACAGGCTGGAGAAGGGGCTGAATTGGGCCTCCTCCTGTTCCTGTGAAACAGGCTGGCGAAGGCGCTGAATGCGGCCTCCTCCTGTTCCTGTGTAAGAGACTGGAGAAGGGGCCGAATTGGGCCTCCTCCTGTTCCTGTGTTACTGGCTGGAGAAGGGGCTGAATGGGGCCTCCTCCTGTTCCTGTGTAACAGGCTGGAGAAGGGGCTGAATGGGGCCTCCTCCTGTTCCTGTGTAACAGGCTGGAGAAGGGGCTGAATGGGGCCTCCTCCTGTTCCTGTGTAACAGGCTGGAGAAGGGGCTGAATGGCCTCCTCCAGTTCCTGTGTAACAGTCTGGAGAAGGGGCTTAATTGCCTCCTCCTGTTCCCAGTGAAACAGGCTGGAGAAGGGGCTGAATGGGGCCTTCTCTTGTTCCTGTGTAACAGGCTGGAAAGGGGCTGAATGGCCTCCTCCTGTTCCTGTGTAAGATGCTGGAGAAGGGGCTGAATGGGCTCCTCCTGTTCCTGTGTAACAGGCTGGAGAAGGGGCTGAATGGGGCCTCCTCCTGTTCCTGTGTAACAGGTTGGAGAAGGGTGTGAATGGGAACTCCTCCTGTTCCTGTGTAACAGGCTGGTGGAGGGGCTGAATGGCCTCCTCCTGTTCCTGTGTAAGAGGCTGGAGAAGGGGCTGAATGGCCTCCTCCTCCTCATCCTGTGTAATAGGCTGGAGAAGGGGCTGAATGACCTCCTCGTGTTCCTGTGTAACAGGCTGGAGAAGGGGCTGAATGGGGCCTCCTCGTGTTCCCTGTGTAACAGGCTGGAGAAGGGGCTGAATGGGGCCTCCTCCTGTTCCTGTGTAACAGGCTGGAGAAGGGGCTGAATGGGGCCTCCTCCTGTTCCTGTGTAACAGGCTGGAGAAGGGGCTGAATGGGGCCTCCTCCTGTTCATGTGTAACAGGCTGGAGAAGGGGCTGAATGGGGCCTCCTCCTTTTCCTGTGTAACACGCTGGAGACGGGGCTGAATGGGGCCTCCTTCTGTTCCTGTGTAACAGGCTGGAGAAGGGGCTGAATGGGGCCTCCTGCTGTTCCTGTGTAACAGGCTGGAGAAGGGGCTGAAAGGCCTCCTCCTGTTCCTGTGTAAGAGGCTGGAGAAGCGGCTGAATTGCCTCCTACTGTTCCGGTGTAACAGGCTGGAGAAGGGGCTGAATGGCCTCCTCCTGTTCCTGTGTAACAGGCTGGAGAAGGGGCAGAATGGGGCCTCCTCCTGTTCCTGTGTAACAGGCTAGAGAAGGGGCTGAATGGCCTCCTCCTGTTCCTGTGTAACACGCTGGAGAAGGAGCTGAATTGCCTCCTCCTGTTCCTGTGTAACAGACTGGAGAAGGGGCTGAATGGGGCCTCCTCCTGTTCCTGTGTAACAGTCTGGAGAAGGGGCTGAATTGCCTCCTCCTGTTCCTGTGTAACAGGCTGGAGAAGGGGCTGAATGGCTTCCTCCTGTTCCTGTGTAACAGCCTGGAGAAGGGGCTGAATGGCCTCCTCCTATTCCTGTGTAACACGCTGGAGAAGGAGCTGAATTGCCTCCTCCTGTTCCCTGTGGAACAGGCTGGAGAAGGGGCTGAATGGGGCCTCCACCTGTTCCTGTGTAACAGGCTGGAGAAGGGGCTGAATGGGGCCTCCTCCTTTTCCTGTGTAACAGGCTGGAGAAGGGGCTGAATGTGGCCACCTCCTGTTCCTGTGTAACAGGCTGGGGAAGGGGCTGAATGGGGCCTCCTCCTGTTCCTGTGTAACAGGCTGGAGAAGGGGCTGAATGGGGCCTCCTCCTATTCCTGTGTAACAGGCTGGAGAATGGGCAGAATGGCCTCCTCCAGTTCCTGTGTAAGAGGCTGGAGAAGGGGCTGAATGGGGCCTCCTCCTGTTCCTGTATAACAGGCTGGAGAATGGGCTGCATGGGGCCTCCTCCTGTTCCTGTGTAACAGACTGGGGAAGGGGCTGAATGGCCTCCTCCTGTTCCTTGTAACAACGAACAAAGAAAATTACAGCACAGGAACAGGCCCTTCGGCCCTCCAAGCCTGCACCGACTATGCTTCCCAACTGAACTAAAACCCCCTACCCTTCCGGGGACCAGATCCCTCTATTCCCATCCTATTCATATATTTGTCAAGACGCCCCTTAAAAGTCATGATCATATCCGCTTCCACTACCTCCCCCGGCAATGACTTCCAGGCACCCACCACCCTCTGTGTAAAAAATCTGCCTCATACATCTCCTTTAAACCTTGTCCCTCGCACCTTAAACCTGTGCCTCTAGTAATGGACTCTTCCACACTGGGAAAAAGCTTCTGACTATCCACTCTGTCCATGCCTCTCATAATCTTGCAGACTTCTATCAGGTCTCCCCTCAACCTCCATCACTCCAGTGAGAACAAACCGCGTTTCTCCAACCTCTACTCATAGCTAATGCCCTCCATACCAGGCAACATCCTGGTAAATCTTTTCTGTACCCTCGGCAAAGCCTCCACATCCGTCTGGTCGTGTGGTGACCAGAATTGAAAACTATATTCCAAGTGCGGTCTAACTAAGGTTCTATAAAGCTGCAACATGACTTGCCAATTTTTAAACTCAATACCCTGTCCGATGAAGGCAAGCATGCCGTATGCCTTCTTCACTACCTTCTCCACCTGCGTTGCCACTTTCAGTGACCTGTGTACCTGTACACCCAGATCCCTCTGCCTATCAATACTCTTAAGGGTTCTGCCATTTACGGTATATTTCCTTTCTGTATTAGACCTTCCAAAATGCATTACCTCACATTTTTCCGGATTAAACTCCATCTGCCATCTCTCCGCCCAAGTCTCCAACTGATCTATATCCTGCTGTAATCTCCGATGGTGCTCATCGCTATCCGCAAATCCACCAAACTTTGTGTGGTCCGCAAACTGACGAATCAATCCAGTTACGTTTTCATCGAAATCATTTATAATATATTACAAACAGCAAAGGTCCCAGCACCGATCCCAGAGGAACACCACTTGTCACAGCCCTCCATTCAGAAATGCTGGACAGGCTGGAGAAGGGGCTGAATGGGGCCTCCTCCTGTTCCTGTGTAACAGGCTGGAGAAGGGGCTGAATGGGGCCTCCGCCTGTTCCTGTGTAACAGGCTGGAGAAGGGGCTGAATGGCAAACTCCTGTTCCTGTGTAACAGGCTGGAGAAGGGGCTGAATGGCCTCCTCCTGTTCCCTGTGTAACAAGCTGGAGAAGGGGCTGAATGGGGCCTCCTCCTGTTCCTGTGTAACAGGCTGGAAAAGGGGCTGAATGGGGCCTCCCCCTGTTCCTGTGTAACAGGCTGGAGAAGGGGCTGAATGGGACCTCCTCCTGTTACTGTGTAAGAGGCTGGAGAAGGGGCTGAAAGGCCTCCTCCTGTTCCTGTGTAACAGGCTGGAGAAGGGGCTGAATGGCCTCCTCCTGTTCCTGTGTAACAGTCTGGAGAAAGGGCTGAATGGGGCCTCCTCCTGTTCCTGTGTAACAGTCTGGAGAAGGGACTGAATGGGGCCTCCGTCTGTTCCTGTGTAACAGGCTGGAGAAGGGGCTGAATGGGGCCTCCTCCTGTTCCTGTGTAACAGGCTGGAGAAGGGGCTGAATGGGACCTCCTCCTGTTCCTGTGTTACAGGCTGGAGAAGGGGCTGAATGGGGCCTCCTCCTTTTCCTGTGTAACAGGCTGGGGAAGGGGCTGAATGGGGCCTCCTCCTGTTCCTGTGTAACAGGCTGGAGAAGGGGCTGAATGGGATCTCCTCCTTGTCCCTGTGTAACAGACTGGAGAAGGAGCTGCATGGGGCCTCCTCCTGTTCCTGTGTAACAGGCTGGAGAAGGGGCTGAATGGGGCCTCCTCCTGTTCTTGTGTAACAGGCTGGAGAAGGGGCTGAATGGGGCCTCCTCCTGTTCCTGTGTAAAAGGCTGGAGAAGGGACTGAATGGGGCCTCCTCCTGTTCCTGTTTAACAGGCTGGAGAAGGAACTGAATGGGGCCTCCTCCTGTTCCTGTGTAACAGGCTGGAGAAGGGGCTGAATGGCCTCCTCCTGTTCCTGTCCAACAGGCTGGAGAAGGGGCTGAATGGGGCCACCTCCTGTTCCTGTGTAACAGACTGGAGAAGGGGCTGAAAGGGGCCTCCTCCTGTTCCTGTGTACCAGGCTGCAGAAGGGGCTGAATGGCCTCCTCCTGTTCCTTTGTAACAGGCTGGAGAAGGGGCTGAATTGCCACCTCCTGTTCATGTGTAACAGGCTGGAGTAGGGGCTGAATGGCCTCCTCCTGTTCCTGTGTAACAGGCTGGCGAAGGTGCTGAATGGGGCCTCCTCCTGTTCCTGTGTTACAGGCTGGAGAAGGGGCTGAATGGGGCCTCCTCCTGTTCCTGTGTAACAGGCTGGAGAAGGGGCTGAATGGGGCCTCCTCCTGTTCGTGTGTAACAGGCTGGAGAAGGGGCTGAATGGGGCGTCCTCCGGTTCCTGTGTAACAGGCTGGAGAAGGGGCTGAATGGGGCCTCCTCCTGTTCCTGTGTAACAGGCTGGAGAAGGGGCTTAATGGCCTCCTCCTGTTCCCAGTGAAACAGGCTGGAGAAGGGGCTGAATGGGGCCTCCTCCTGTTCCTGTGTAACAGGTTGGAGAAGGGGGTGAATGGGGTCTCCTCCTGTTCCTGTGTAACAGGCTGGAGTGGGGGCTGAATGGCCTCCTCCTGTTCCTGTGTAAGAGCTTGGAGAAGGGGCTGAATGGCCTCCTCCTGTTCCTGTGTAACAGGCTGGAGAAGGGTCTGAATGGGGCCTCCTCCTGTTCCTGTGTAACAGGCTGGGGAAGGGGCTGAATGGGGCCTCCACCTATTCCCTGTGTAACAAGCTGGGGAAGGGGCTGAATGGCCTCCTCCTGTTCCTTGTAACAAAGAACAAAGAAAATTACAGCACAGTAACAGGCCCTTCGGCCCTCCAAGCCTGCACCGGCCATGCTGCCCCACTGAACTAAAACCCCCTACCCTTCCGGGGACCAGATCCCTCTATTCCCATCCTATTCATGTATTTGTCAAGACGCCCCTTAAAAGTCATGATCATATCCGCTTCCACTACCTCCCCCTGCAGCGAGTTGGAGGCACCCACCACCCTCTGTGTAAAAAATCTGCCTCATACATCTCCTGTAAACCTTGTCCCTCGCACCTTAAACCTGTGCCTCTAGTAATGGACTCTTCCTCCCTGGTAAAAAGCTTCTGACTATCCACTCTGTCCATGCCTCTCATAATCTTGCAGACTTTTATCAGGTCTCCCCACAACCTCCATCACTCCAGTGAGAACAAACCGAGTTTCTCCAACCTCTCCTCATAGCTAATGCCCTCCATACCAGGCAACATCCTGGTAAATCTTTTCTGTACCCTCTCCAAAGCCTCCACATCCTTCTGGTACTGTGGCGACCAGAATTGAACACTATATTCCAAGTGCGGTCTAACGAAGGTTCTATAAAGCTGCAACATGACTTGCCAATTTTTAAACTCAATACCCTGGCCGATGAAGGCAAGCATGCCGTATGCCTTCTTGACTACCTTCTCCACCTGCATTGCCACTTTCAGTGACCTGTGTACCTGTACACCTCGATCCCTCTGCCTATCAATACTCTTAAGGATTCTGCCATTTACTGTATATTTCCTATCTGTATTTGACCTTCCAAAATGCATTACCTCACATTTGCCCAGATTAAACTCCATCTGCCATCTCTCCGCCCAAGTCTCCAACTGATCTATATCCTGCTGTAACCTCCGATGTTGCTCATCGCTATCCGAAAATCCACCAAACTTTGTGTGGTCCGAAAAACTTACGAATCAATCCAGTTACATTTTCATCCAAATCATTTATAATATATTACAAACAGCAAAGGTCCCAGCACCGATCCCTGAGGAACACCACTTGTCACAGCCCTCCATTCAGAAATGCTGGACAGGCTGGAGAAGGGGCTGAATGGGACCTCCTCCTGTTCCTGTGTAACAGGCTGGAGAAGGGGCTGAATGGCCTCCTCCTGTTCCTGTGTAACAGGCTGGAGAAGGGGCTGAATGGGATCTCCTCCTGTTCCTGTGTAACAGGCAGGAGAAGGGGCTGAATGGGACCTCCTCCTGTTCCTGTGTAACAGGCTGGAGAAGGGGCTGAATGGGGCCTCCTCCTGTTCCTGTGTAACAGGCTGGAGAAGGGGCTGAATGGGGCCTCCTCCTGTTGCTGTGTAACAGGCTGGAGAAGGTGCTGAATCGGGCCTCCTACTGTTCCTGTGTAACAGGCTGGAAAGGGGCTGAATGGGGCCTCCTCCTGTTCCTGTGTAACAGGCTGGAGAAGGGGCTGAATGGGGCCTCCTCCTGTTCCAGTGTAACAGGCTGGAGAAAGGGCTGAATGGGGCCTCCTCCTGTTCCAGTGTAACAAGCTGGAGAAAGGGCAGAATGGGGCCTCCTCCTGTTCCTGTGTAGCAGGGTGGAGAAGAGGCTGAATGGGGCCTCCTCCTGTTCCAGTGTAACAGGCAGGAGAAAGGGCTGAATGGGGCCTCCTCCTGTTCCCTATGTAACAGGCTGGAGAAGGGGCTGAATGGGGCCTCCTCCTGTTCCTGTGTAACAGGCTGGAGAAGGGGCTGAATGGGGCCTCCTCCTGTTCCTGTGTAACAGTCTGGAGAAGGGGCTGAATGGGGCCTCCTCCTGTTCCGGTGTAACAGGCTGGAGAAGGGGCTGAATGACCTTCTCCTGTTCCTGTGTAACAGGCTGGAGGAGGAACTGAATGACCTCCTCCTGTTCCTGTGTAACAGGCTGGAGAAGGGACTGAATGGGGCCTCCTCCTGCTCCTGTCGAACAGGCTGGAGAAGGAGCTGAATGGGGCCTCCTCCTGTTCCTGTGTAACAGGCTAGAGAAGGGGCTGAATGGCCTCCTCCTGTTCCTGTGTAACAGGCTGGAGAACGGGCTGAATTGCCTCCTCCTGTTCTTGTGTAACAGGCTGGAGAAGGGGCTGAATGGGGCCTCCTCCTGTTCCTGTGTAACAGGCTGGAGAAGGGGCTGAATGGGGCCTCCTCCTGTTCCTGTGTAACACGCTGGAGAAGGGGCTGAATGGCCTCCTCCTGTTCCTGTGTAACAGGCTGGAGAAGGGGCTGAATGGCCTCCTCCTGTTCCTGTGTAACAGGCTTGAGAAGGGGCTGAATGGGGCCTCCTCCTGTTCCTGTCGAAAAGGCTGGAAAAGGTGCTCAATGGGGCCTCCTCCTTTTCCTGTGTAACAGGCTGGAGAAGGGGCTGAATAGCCTCCTCCTGTTCCTGTGTAACAGGCTGGAGAAGGGGCTGAATGGCCTCCTCCTGTTCCTGTGTAACAGGCTGGAGAACGGGCTGAATTGCCTCCTCCTGTTCTTGTGTAACAGGCTGGAGAAGGGGCTGAATGGGGCCTCCTCCTGTTCCTGTGTAACAGGCTGGAGAAGGGACTGAATGGGGCCTCCTCCTGTTCCTGTGTAACAGGCTGGAGAAGAGGCTGAATGGCCTCCTCCTGTTCCTGTGTAACAGGCTGGAGAAGGGGCTGAATGGGACATCCTCCTGTTACTGTGTAACAGGCTGGAGAAGGGGCTGAATGGCCTCCTCCTGTTCCTGTGTAACAGGCTGGAGAAGGGGCTGAATGGCCTCCTCCTGCTCCTGTGTAACAGCCTTGAGAAGGGACTGAATGGGGCCTCCTCCTCTTCCTGTGGAACAGGCTGGAGATGAGGCTGAATGGCCTCCTCCTGTTCCTGTGTAACAGGCTGGAGAAGGGGCTGAATGGGACCTCCTCCTGTTCCTGTGTAACAGGCTGGAGAAGGAGCTGAATGTGGCCTCCTCCTGTTCCTGTGTAACAGGCTGGAGAAGGGGCTGAATGGACTCCTCCTGTTCCTGTGTAACAGGCTGGGGAAGGGGCTGCATGGCCTCCTCCTGTTCCTTGTAACAAAGAACAAAGAAAATTACAGCACAGGAACAGGCCCTTCGGCCCTCCAAACCTGCACCGACCATGCTGCCCGACTGAACTAAAACCCCCTCCCCTTCCGGGGACCAGATCCCTCTATTCCCATCCTATTCATGTATTTGTCAAGGCGCCCCTTAAAAGTCACGATCATATCCGCTTCCACTACCTCCCCCGGCAGCGAGTTCCAGGCACCCACCACCCTCTGTGTAAAAAATCTGCCTCATCCATCTCCTTTAAACCTTGTCCCTCGCACCTTAAACCTGTGCCTCTAGTAATGGACTCTTCCACCCTGGGAAAAAGCTTCTGACTATCCACTCTGTCCATGCCTCTCATAATCTTGCAGACTTCTATCAGGTCTCCCCTCAACCTCCATCACTCCAGTGAGAACAAACCGACTTTCTCCAACCTCTCCTCATAACTAATGCCCTCCATACCAGGCAACATCCTGGTAAATCTTTTCTGTACCCTCTCCAAAGCCTCCACATCCTTCTGGTACTGTGGCGACCAGAATTGAACACTATATTCCAAGTGCGGTCTAACGAAGGTTCTATAAAGCTGCAACATGACTTGCCAATTTTTAAACTCAATACCCTGGCCGATGAAGGCAAGCATGCCGTATGCCTTCTTGACTACCTTCTCCACCTTCGTTGCCACTTTCAGTGACCTGTGTACCTGTACACCTAGATCCCTCTGCCTATCAATACTCTGAAGGATTCTGCCATTTACTGTATATTTCCTATCTGTATTTGACCTTCCAAAATGCATTACCTCACATTTGCCCAGTTTAAACTCCATCTGCCATCTCTCCGCCCAAGTCTCCAACTGATCTATATCCTGCTGTAACCTCCGATGGTGCTCATCGCTATCCGAAAATCCACCAAACTTTGTGTGGTCCGAAAAACTTACGAATCAATCCAGTTACATTTTCTTCTAAATCATTTATAATATATTACAAACAGCAAAGGTCCCAGCACCGATCCCTGAGGAACACCACTTGTCACAGCCCTCCATTCAGAAATGCTGGACAGGCTGGAGAAGGGGCTGAATGGGACCTCCTCCTGTTCCTGTGTAACAGGCTGGAGAAGGGGCTGAATGGCCTCCTCCTGTTCCTGTGTAACAGGCTGGAGAAGGGGCTGAATGGGACCTCCTCCTGTTCCTGTGTAACAGGCTGGAGAAGGGGCTGAATGGGACCTCCTCCTGTTCCTGTGTAACAGGCTGGAGAAGGGGCTGAATGGGGCCTCCTCCTGTTCCTGTGTAACAGGCTGGAGAAGGGGCTGAATGGGACCTCCTCCTGTTCCTGTGTAACAGGCTGGAGAAGGGGCTGAATGGGGACTCCTCCTGTTCCTGTGTAACAGGCTGGAGAAGGGGCTGAATCGGGCCTCCTCCTGTTCCTGTGCAACAGGCTGGAGAAGGGGCTGAATGGGGCCTCCTCCTGTTCCTGTGTAACAGGCTGGAGAAGGGGCTGATTGGGGCTTCCTCCTGTTCCTGTGTAACAGGCTGGAGAAGGGGCTGAATGGCCTCCTCCTGTTCCTGTGTAACAGGCTGGAGAAGGGGCTGAATGGGGCCTCCTCCTGTTCCTGTGTAACGGGCTGAAGAAGGGGCTGAATGGCCTCCTCCTGTTCCTGTGTAACAGACTGGAGAAGGGGCTGAATGGGGCCTCCTCCTGTTCCTGTGTAACAGGCTGGAGAAGGGGCTGAATGGCCTCCTCCTGTTCATGTCTAACAGGCTGGAGAAGGGGCTGAATGGGGCCTCCTCCTGTTCCTGTGTAACAGGCTGGAGAAGGGGCTGAATGGGGCCTCCTCCTGTTCCTGTGTAACAGGCTGGAGAAGGGGCTGAATGGGGCCTCCTCCTGTTCCTGTGGAACAGGCTGGAGAAGGTGCTGAATGGCCTCCTCCTGTTCCTGTGTAACAGGCTGGAGAAGGGGCTGAATGGGGCCTCCTCCTGTTCCTGTGTAACAGGCTGGAGAAGGGGCTGAATGGGGCCTCCTCCTGTTCCTGTGTAACAGGCTGGAGAAGGGGCTGAATGGGGCCTCCTCCTGTTCCTGTGTAACAGGCTGGAGAAGGGGCTGAATGGGGCCTCCTCATGTTCCTGTGTAACAGGCTGGAGAATGGGCTCAATGCGGCCTCCTCCTGTTCCTGTGTAACAGGCTGGAGATGGGGCTGAATGCGGCCTCCTACTGTTCCTGTGTAACAGGCTGGAGAAGGCGCTGAATGGGGCCTCCTCCTGTTCCTGTATAACAGGCTGGAGAAGGGGCTGAATGGGGCCTCCTCTTGTTCCTCTGTAACAGGCTGGAGAAGGGGCTGAATGTCCTCCTCCTGTTCCTGTGTAAGAGGCTGGAGAAGGTGCCGAATGGGGCCTCCTCCTGTTCCTGTGTAACAGGCTGGAGAAGGGGCTGAATGCCCTCCTCCTGTTCATGTGTAACAGGCTGGAGAAGGGGCTGAATGGGCTCCTCCTGTTCCTGTGTAACAGGCTGGAGAAGGGGCTGAATGGGGCCTCCTCCTGTTCCTGTGTAACAGGCTGGAGAAGGGGCTGAATGGCCTCCTCCTGTTCCTGTGTAACAGGCTGGAGAAGGGGCTGAATGGCCTCCTCCTGTTCCTGTGTAACAGGCTGGAGAAGGGGCTGAATGGCCTCCTCCTGTTCCTGTGTAGCAGGCTGGAGAAGGGGCTGAATGGGGCCTCCTCCTGTTCCTGTGTAACAGGCTGGAGAAGGGGCTGAATGGCCTCCTCCTGTTCCTGTGTAACAGGCTGGAGAAGGGGCTGAATGGGACCTCCTCCTGTTCCTGTGTAACAGGCTGGAGAAGGGGCAGAATGGGGCCTCCTCATGTTCCTGTGTAACAGGCTGGAGAAGGGGCTGAATGGGGCTTCCTCCTGTTCCTGTGTAACAGGCTGGAGAAGGTACTGAATGGCCTCCTCCTGTTCCTGTGTAACAGGCTGGAGAAGGGGCTGAATGGGGCCTCCTCCTGTTCCTGTGTAACAGGCTGGAGAAGGGGCTGAATGGGGCCTCCTCCTGTTCCTGTGTAACAGGCTGGAGAAGGCGCTGAATGGGAACTCCTCCTGTTCCTGTATAACAGGCTGGAGAAGGGGCTGAATGGGGCCTCCTCCTGTTCCTGTGTAACAGGCTGGAGAAGGGGCTGAATGTCCTCCTCCTGTTCCTGTGTAACAGGCTAGAGAAGGGGCTGAATGGGGCCTCCTCCTGTTCCTGTGTAACAGACTGGAGAAGGGGCTGAATGGGGCCTCCTCCTGTTCCCTGTGTAACAGGCTGGAGATGGGGCTGAATGGGGCGTCCTCCTGTTCCTGTATAACAGGCTGGAGAAGGGGCTGAATGGCCTCCTCCTGTTCCTGTGTAACAAGCTGGAGAAGAGGCTGAATGGCCTCCTCCTGTTCCTGTGTAACAGGCTGGAGAAGGGGCTGAATGGGGCCTCCTCCTGTTCCTGTGTAACAGGCTGGGGAATGGGCTGAATGGGTTCTCCTCCTGTTCCTGTGTAACAGGCTGGAGAATGATCTGAATGGCCTCCTCCTGTTCCTGTGTAACAGGCTGGAGAAGGGGCTGAATGTGACCTCCTCCTGTTCCTGTGTAACAAGCTGGAGAAGAGGCTGAATGGCCTCGGCCTGTTCCTGTGTAACAGGCTGGAGAAGGGGCTGAATGGGGCCTCCTCCTGTTCCCGTGTAACAGGCTGGAGAAGGGGCTGAATGAGGCCTCCTCCTGTTCCCTGTGTAACAGGCTGGAGATGGGGCTGAATGGGGCGTCCTCCTGTTCCTGTGTAACAGGATGGAGAAGGGGCTGAATGGCCTCCTCCTGTTCCTGTGTAACAGGCTGGAGAAGGGGCTGAATGGGGCCTCCTCCGGTTCCTGTGTAACAGGCTGGAGAAGGGGCTGAATGGGGCCTCCTCCTGTTCCTGTGTAACAGGCTGGGGAAGGGGCTGAATGGGACCTCCTCCTGTTCCTGTGAAACAGGCTGGAGAAGGGGCTGAATGGCCTCCTCCTGTTCCTGTGTAACGGGCTGGAGAAGGGGCTGAATGGGGCCTCCTCCTGTTCCTGTGTAACAGATTGGAGAAGTGGCTGAATGGGGCCTCCTCCTGTTCCCTGTGTAACAGGCTGGAGATGGGGCTGAATGGGGCGTCCTCCTGTTCCTGCATAACAGGCTGGAGAAGGGGCTGAATGGCCTCCTCCTGTTCCTGTGTAACAAGCTGGAGAAGAGGCTGAATGGCCTCCTCCTGTTCCTGTGTAACAGGCTGGGGAAGGGGCTGAATGGGATCTCCTCCTGTTCCTGTGTAACAGGCTGGAGAAGGGGCTGAATGGCCTCCTCCTGTTCCTGTGTAACAGGCTGGAGAAGGGGCTGAATGGGACCTCCTCCTGTTCCTGTGTAACAAGCTGGAGAAGAGGCTGAATGGGGCCTCCTCCTGTTCCCGTGTAACAGGCTGGAGAAGGGGCTGAATGGGGCATCCTCCTGTTCCTGTGTATCAGGCTGGAGAAGGGACTGAATGGGGCCTCCTCCTGTTCCTGTGTAACAGGCTGGAGAAGGGGCTGAATGGGCTCCTCCTGTTCCTGTGTAACAGGCTGGAGAAGGGGCTGAATGGGGCCTCCTCCTGTTCCTGTGTAACAGGCTGGAGAAGGGGCTGAATGGCCTCCTCCTGTTCCTGTGTAACAGGCTGGAGAAGGGGGTGAATGGGGCCTCCTCCTGTTCCTGTGTAACAGGCTGGAGAAGGGGCTGAATGGGGCCTCCTCCTGTTCCTGTGTAACAGGCTGGAGAAGGGGCTGAATGGCCTCCTCCTGTTCCTGTGTAACAGGCTGGAGAAGGGGCTGAATGGGGCCTCCTCCTGTTCCTGTGTAACAGGCTGGAGAAGGGGCTGAATGGGGCCATAAGACCATAAGACCATAAGACATAGGAGCGGAAGTAAGGCCATTCGGCCCATCGAGTCCACTCCACCATTCAATCATGGTTGATTTCAACTCCATTTACCCGCTCTCTCCCCATAGCCCTTAATTCCTCGAGAAATCAAGAATTTATCAATTTCTGTCTTGAAGACGCTCAACGTCTCGGCCTCCACAGCCCTCTGTGGCAATGAATTCCACAGACCCACCACTCTCTGGCTGAAGAAATTTCTCCTCATCTCTGTTCTAAAGTGACTCCCTTTTATTCTAAGGCTGTGCCCCCGCGTCCTAGTCTCCCCTGTTAATGGAAACAACTTCCCTACGTCCATCCTATCTAAGCCGTTCATTATCTTGTAAGTTTCTATCAGATCTCCCCTCAACGCCGCTATCTTTCCCTGACCTGAAATAGATGCTCTATTCAGAAATTATTTAACACTCGGGTATTTCTGACCAGGTCACTGGCACAGAGTCAGGCTCTGTGGCCTGGAAAGGAAATAGAGGGGTTAGGAGAGCAATAGTGGTGGGGTTGCGTCGGTTAGAGGCACAGACAGGCGATTCTGTGGGTGAGAACGGGACTCCAGGATGGTAGTCTGCCTACCTGGTGCTGGGGAAATGGATGTCACCGAGCGGATAGGAGGCATCTTAAAAGGGGAAGATAAAGAAACGGATGTCATTGTACACATTGATGCAAATGACGTAGATAGGAAGAGCAGGGGGATCCTACGAGAGCAATTCAGGGAGTTGGGAAATAGACTAAAAAGTAGGGCCTCCAGGGTGGCCATCTCCGGGCTGCTCCCAATGCCTGGTGCCAGTGAGGCTAAGAATAGGGAGTTGGTACAATTGAATGCTTGGCTAAAGGACTGGTCCAGGAGGGAGGGCTTCATTTCCCTAGATCAATGGGAAGTTTTCAGGAGAGGATGGCACCTGTACAAGAAGGACGGGTCACAACTATGTTGGAAGGGCATGAATATCCTGGCTGGGAGTTTTGCTAGTGCAGTTCGGGGGGGTTTCAACTAGTATGGCAGGGGGGGTGGGGATCAAAATATTAGGTCTACAAGTGTAGAGGCTGGGGACGAGCTTGGGGCTGGGACAAGGCTGGCAAAGAAGAAGAGCACTCTGGGGGAGGATGACCTCACTGGGCCTGGAGGTCTGGAGTGCTTATACTTCAATGCAAGGAGCGTAGCAGGTAAGACAGACGAACTTAGGGCCTTAATGCTCACGAGGGATTTGGATGTGGTTGCGGTGACAGAGACTTGGTTGAAAGAGGGACAGGACTGGCAGCGGAATATTCCGGGGTACAAGTGTTTTAGGCGAGACAGAGGAGGGGCCAAAAGAGGTGGGGGAAGTAGCGGTATTAGTTGGAGAGCATATTACAGCGGTGCAGAGGGAGGACAATTCAGAGGGGTCGTGTAACGAGTCACTCTGGGTGGAGCTTAGAAACAGGAAGGGCGCAGTCACAATGTTGGGGCTATACTACAGGCCCCCCAACAGCCCAAGGGAAGTGGAAGAACGGATATGTCAGGAGATACTGGATAGGTGCAGGAAAAATAGGGTTGTTGTAGTGGGAGACTTCAATTTCCCTGGGAAAGACTGGAAATCACTGAGAGCTGGGACTCTGAATGGGGAGGAATTTGTAAAATGTGTACAGGAGGGTTCTTTGGAACAATATGTAGATAGCCCCTCTAGAGGGGGGGCTATACTGAACCTAGTACTGGGGAATGAGCCCGGTCAGGTCTTCAAAGTTTCGGTAGGGGAACATGTAGCAAATCGTGACCACAATTCTGTTAGCTTTAGGATAGTGATGGGAAAGGATGAGTGGTGTCCCAAGGGTAAGGTGTTGGATTGGGGGAAGGCTAACTTTCGTGGGATTAGGCAGAAATTGGCAGCTCTTGATTGGGAGAGGCTCTTTGAGGGTAAATCCACATCTGGCATGTGGGAGTCTTTTAAGGAACAGTTGTTAGGGCTACAGGACAGGCATGTGCCTGTAAAAAAGGATAGGATTCGAGAACCGTGGATAACCAGGGAAATTGAGGGATTGGTCAAAAAGAAAAGAGAGGCGTATGTTAGGTCCAGGCAACTAAAAACGGAGGGAGCTCTGGAGGAGTACAAAGAAAGTAGCAAGGAACTGAAATGGGGAATTCGAAGGGAAAAAGGGGTCACGAAATGTCCTTGGCAGACCGGATTAAGGAGAATCCCAAGGCATTTTATTCATACGTGAGGAACAAACGGGTTGTCAGGGAAAAAATCGGACCTCTCAGGGACAAAAGTGGGGAATTATGCTTGGAGCCCAAAGAAGTAGGGGAGATCCTAAATGAATACTTTGCGTCGGTATTCACAAAGGAGAGGGATGTGTTGACTGGGAGTGTCTTGGAGGGGAGTGTTGAACCGTTGGAGAAAATCTCCATTACAAGGGAGGAAGTTTTAGGTTTGTTAGATAATATAAAGACTGCCAAATCCCCAGGGCCTGATGGAATCTATCCAAGGCTGCTCAGGGAGACGAGAGATGAAATCGCTGGGCCTCTGACGCAAAGCTTTGTCTCATCACTGGACGCAGGTGAGGTCCCAGAGGATTGGAGGATAGCTAATGTGGTCCCGTTATTTAAGAAGGGTAGGAAGGATAACCCAGGTAATTATAGGCCGGTGAGCTTGACGTCCGTGGTGGGGAAGTTGTTGGAGAAGATTCTGAGAGATAGGATGTATGCGCATTTAGAAAGGAATAAACTCATTAACGATAGTCAGCATGGTTTTGTGAGAGGGAGGTCATGCCTCACTAACCTGGTGGAGTTTTTTTGAAGAAGTGACCAGAATGGTTGACGAGGGAACGGCCGTGGATGTCGTCCATATGGACTTTAGTAAAGCGTTTGACAAAGTCCCTCATGGTAGGCTGGTGAAAAAGGTTGGATCTCATGGGATAAAGGGGGAGGTGGCTAGATGGGTGGAGAACTGGCTTGGTCACAGAAGACAGAGGGTGGTAGTGGAAGGGTCTTTTTCCGGCTGGAGGCCTGTGACTAGTGGTGTTCCGCAGGGCTCTGTATTGGGACCTCTGCTGTTTGTGATTTATGCAAACGATCTGGAAGAAGGTGTAACTGGGGTGATCAGTAAGTTTGCGGACGACACAAAATTGGCAGGACTTGCAGAAAGTGAGGAGCATTGTCAGAAGCTACAGAAGGATATAGATCGGCAGGAAATTTGGGCAAAGAAATGGCAGATGGAGTTCAATCCTGATAAATATGAAGTGATGCATTTTGGTAGAAATAATGTAGGGAGGAGCTATACGATAAATGGCAGAACCATAAAGGGTGTAGATACGCAGAGGGACCTGGGTGTGCAAGTCCACAGATCCTTGAAGGTGACGTCACAGGTGGTGAAGAAGGCATATGGCATGCTTGCCTTTATAGGACGGGGCATAGAGTATAAAAGTTGGGGTCTGATGTTGCAGATGTATAGAACGTTGGTTCGGCCGCATTTGGAATATTGCGTCCAGTTCTGGTCGCCACACTACCAGAAGGACGTGGAGGCTTTGGCGAGAGTACAGAGGAGGTTTACCAGGATGTTGCCTGGTATGGAGGGGCTTAGTTATGAGGAGAGATTGGGTAAACTGGGGTTGTTCTCCCTGGAAAGACGGAGGATGAGGGGAGACTTAAAAGAGGTGTATAAAATTATGAAAGGCATAGATAGGGTGAACGGTGGGAAGCTTTTCCCCAGGTCGGTGGTGACGTTCACGAGGGGTCATACCTTCAAGGTGAAGGGGGGAAGTTTAACACAGATATCAGAAGGACATATTTTACACAGAGGGTCGTGGGGGCCTCTAATGCGCTGCCGGGCAAGGTGGTGGAGGCGGACACACTGGGAACGTTGAAGACTTATCTAGATAGCCATATGAACGGAGTGGGAATGGAGGGATACAAAAGAATGGTCTCATTTGGACCAGGGAGCGGCACGGGCTTGGAGGGCCGAAGGGCCTGTTCCTGTGCTGTATTGTTCTTTGTTCTGGAGGAACAGACGGACGGTGCACAGTGAAACTTTATGCTGTTGATGGCAGCCTAGAATCAGAAAGATTGAAGGAACTCACAAGGTCAACCCTATTTTTGATGTGAGTGGAGTGAGAGAGAGAGTCTTGAGGTGCAGGGGAATTTTGAGGTGAGAGGCTCAGTGTTGAGGTGAGGGGTGTTGCTGTGGACGGTGGGAGTTGAGGTGAGAGGCGGTTGCTGAGGTGAGAGGGAGTGTGTTGATGTGAGGAGGGAGCTTTCAGATGAGAGGGGAACAACATGGTGTTATATCAATACACACTGATCCAACAAACACTCCCAGTATATTTAATGCAGGGATTAGGTGTGAAGTCAGTCTGTCCCCTCACGCTGCCAGCCAGAGTGCGGAGCGAACGGTGACAGCCCTTAAACACGGAGCAAACATCATCTGCAACATCCCATCAAACACTCCAATGTCAGCGACAGAGGTCCAGTGTCACTCCCACCCCATCTTCACTGTGTGACCAGGCTGCCTCATGGCTGCTAAAGTGAAGGTTCAACTTAGTCAGGCAACCTTCAGGCTCGATATCCGTAAGCTTGCGCCCATCAGACATTTACAAGGATAAGCTGCCTCTACACTCCCCCATCAAATACCCTCATTGTAGATGCAGCACAGGCCCAGATACACAAACTATCTCCCTCTACACTGTCCAAACACGAATCTCTAGTGCAGGTATAGCAGAGGGTGAGATACACAGTGTGTACAGGTGAGAGGGGGAGAGCGTTGAGGTGAGAGGGGGAGAGCGTTGAGGTGAGAGGGGGGAGTGTTGAGGCGAGAGGGGGGAGAGCGTTGAGGCGAGAGGGGGACAGCGTTGAGGCGAGAGGGGGAGAGCGTTGAGGCGAGAGGGGGAGAGCGTTGAGGCGAGAGGGGGAGAGCGTTGAGGCGAGAGGGGGGAGAGCGTTGAGGCGAGAGGGGGAGAGTGTTGAGGCGAGGGGGGGAGAGCGTTGAGGCGAGAGGGGGGAGCGTTGAGGCGAGGGGGGGAGAGCGTTGAGGCGAGGGGGGGAGAGCGTTGAGGCGAGGGGGGGAGAGCGTTGAGGCGAGAGGGGGGGAGCGTTGAGGCGAGGGGGGAGAGCGTTGAGGCGAGGGGGGAGAGCGTTGAGGCGAGGGGGGAGAGCGTTGAGGCGAGGGGGGAGAGCGTTGAGGCGAGGGGGGGGGAGTGTTGAGGTGAGAGGGGAATTTTGTGGTGGGGGTGAGGTTCTGTAACACACTGGTTGGCGCTGCTGCCGCATGGCGCCAAAGACCCGGGTTTGATTCCAGCCTCGGGTCACTCTCTGTGTGGAGTGTGCACGTTCTCCCCTGTCTGCGTGGGAATCCTCTGTGTGCTCACGTTTCCTCCCACACTCCAAAGATGTGGGAGTGAGTTGGATTAGCCATGCTAACTTGGGAGACGGGCAACGTACAGGACAGGTACTGGACGGGGTTAGATGCAGAGTAAATTTCCCTCATCAATGTCCCCATCAAACACTCCCAGGACGTGTACAGCATGGGGATAGACACAGAGTAAATTTAAGACTGTGCCCATCAAACATTCACACGGTAAAGTTCCCTCTGCACCACCCAGAACAGCTACAGCATTGGCCGGGGTGGGGGGGTAGATACATAATAAACCTCTCTCTACAGTGTCCTCATCATACACTCCCAGGATACCCAGGATAGGGACAGTACGTGGTTAAATGTGGAGTAAATCTCCCTCTCTCATGTCCCCATCAAACTCTCCCAAGACAGATGCAACTAGTGTGAGCTCAGATGCAGCTCAGGCTGAGATTTCCAGAAACCTCCCATCGCACTGTTTCACCAAGAACTCCAGTGAAGGGGTAGCAAGGGTGAGATGCACAAAAAATGTCTGCATAGACTGTCCAAACACTAAAGACTTGAGCAGGAGCAGCACAGGGTAAGGTACACAGAAAATCTCTCGACACTGTCCCATCAGGAACTCGAGCGCAGGTGGACACAGAGATACATATAGTTCTGCTCTCCCTGTATATTGCCAGAAAAAAATCCCAGATATGGGTGAAGCAAAGTTCAATACAGATACATCTCCTCTTGATACTGCCCTCTGAAACCCTCCCAGAACAGTGACACACGGGATTGCAGACAGAGCAAAGCTCACTCTGCAGTGTCCCATTGAATAGTTCACTGCAAAGGGTGTTTACTCTGTGTCGAACCCCATTCTGAACCATGTTTCTGTATTTGCCATTGGGTTACTGTAAATTGTGCTTCCATTGAACATTTCCAAGGATAGGGACAGCACTGGGTAAAGTATATGGTCTTGCTGCACTGCCAATTCAAACAGGCTGATAAAAGGGACGTGTATCTTCTGTATCAAACACGTTTCCATCACTGTCCATGAAGTAATCCCAAAACAGCCCCACTGATATTGATATTTTCCTTTTGTGCTTTTATAATAACGGTCTTCTGTTAATTTGTTGTTATAATTTGTGAAATACTCCTTCAGATCTTTCCGAAATACAGTTCAGACATTTGGGAATTCGAATGAATTAATTGCAAACGTTTTCTGTTGTATAGAACATAGAAAAGCTACAGCACAAACAGGCCCTTCGGCCCACAAGTTGCGCTGGTCATGTCCCTACCTACCTAGGCTTAGATATAGGCTTTCCTAGAACCCTCAATCCTATTAAGTCCCATGTACTCATCCAGGAGTCTCTTAAAAGACCCCATCGAGTTTGTCTCCACCACCACTGACGGCAGCCGATTCCACTCACCCACCACCCTCTGAGTGCAAAACCTACCCCTCACATCTCCTCTGTAGCTATTCCCCAGCACCTTTAACCTGTGTCCTCTCGGAGCAGCCATTTCAGCCCTGGGAAAAAGCCTCTGTGAGTCCACCTGATCTATACCACTCAACATCTTGTCTACCTCTATCAGGTCACCTCTCATCCTTCATCTCTCCAAGGAGAAAAGACCGAGCTCTCTCAACATATCCTCATAAGGCATGCCAACCAATACAGGCAACATCCTTGTTAATCTTCTCTGCACCCTTTCAATAATTTCCACGTCCGTCCTGTAATGAGGCGACCAGAACTGAGCACAGTACTCCAAGTGGGGTCTGACGAGGGTCATATCAAGCTGCATCATTATCCCCGGACTCCTAAACTCAATCCCTCGATTGATGAAGGCCAGGTGAAAACTGCCCCAGTAAAGTAAATCAGATTGACCAACTGATTGCAATCAATGCCAAATGGGGAATAATTGTCCTGTGTGGAAGTGAGAACCCGTTCCATATTGTGAGTGTTTGCAGTATTGGGACAGTGAGATGACCCGAACCAACACAAGAACACTTTGCAATATCTCCCAGTAACAGTGAGTCTGTGTGTCAGCCTTAACCAAGCGGGGTGACATTCCCGGAGGGGCTGACATCTCACGCAGAGTGAAAACCAGAATTCAATTGGTGGGGACTGCCTTTTTAAATTCAGCTGGGGATTTATTGAGGGAATTTGTGAAAATGCATGTGGAGATCTTATACAATCTAATTGAAAAACATTTCGAAATCCGTTTCTCCAACTGACTGTACAGAACAGAAGAGGTACATTTATAGAGATCTCAAGGTGAATAACATTAGTTGCAGTCACTGAACATCAGCAGTAACTTTTTAATGCATATCATTTTATACATGTTTCACATGCAGTGAATATATTTATTTTAATTCCGGTCTCTGAGCAGTCAGATATTGATACAGATAATTCTGATATTTAGCACCATGCTCCCACACTGCCACCTCTGCTTGACCTGAAATAGATGCTCTGTTCCGCAATTATTTAAACCAAGTGTATTCGTGGAGGAACAAACTTACATTCTGCATTCAAACTTTATGTTGTTGAGATCAGCCCAGGATTAGAATGATTGAAGGAGCTGAAGGTTTTTGAGACAGTTTGTGTGACGCTGCTGCTGTGTTGCCTTTATTCGTTTTGTAACGTGGGGGTCGCAGGGAATCAGGAGCGACAATAAGAGTGAGGTCAGTGATGTATCTGTTTGTCAGTTGGTAATAAGAATGAAGTCGGTGATACACCAGGAAGGTAAAGGCAGTAGGGATGAGGTTAGCCATGCACCTGGATGTGTATTGACAATCAGAGCAATTCAGTAATGTATCTGTGCAGGTTGTGAAAGGAGAGTGCGGTCACTGCTGTTCCTAAATACCTGGTTCCAATAAGAATCAGGTTATTTCTGCATCTGCAGGGACAGGTGTAGCATCGGGGAAACACAAGACAAAACTCCATCTGTAATTTCCCCAGCAAACACACCCAGGGCAGGGACAACGGGCGGATGTTTGAGTTGTGTGGAGTGGGGGGCTGTGTGTGGAGTGAAAGTTTATTATGGAAGTGAGGGGGAGAGTGATGAGTTGAGAGGCGGTGTATTGAGATGAGGGGGAGTTTGTTGAGGTGAGGGGGAAAGTTAAAATGAGATGGCGGGAGCTGAGGCGAGACAGAGTGCTGAGATGAGAAGAGAGAGCTGATATGAGAGAGGGAGAATGTTGATGTGAGACAGAGTGTAGGATTTGGCCCCGCGCTCTCCCCAAATTCGGATAATCCCACCAGAGGTAATTGGATCTTGACACGGTCTGTGCCCATCTGCTCCGACTCCCATGCGGTGTGGGACGGGAAATTCATATCTTGGGGATCTTGAGGTGAGGAGCGTCGAGATGAGATGGGTAGTGTTGTGGTGCGTGGGGTAATGTAGAGGTGAGCGGGAGGATTGATGTGAGGGGGGAACATGTTAAGGTGAGAGGGGGAGAGTTGTGTTGATTGGGGGAGTGTTGAATTGAGAGCGCGTGTTCTGGTGAGAGGAATTGATGTTAACCCTCTATGGGACAATGTAAATGTGAGAGGGAGAACTTAGAAGCGAGACGGATAGTGTTGAGGAGAAAGGGTGTAATGTCTGTGTGATAGAGATTGTGTAGAGAGGGGAAGGGGAGTATTGAGGTGAGCGGGAGTGTGTTGAGGTGAGGGGGTGTGTTGACATGACAGGATAGTGTTGGTGTGAGAGAGAGAGTGTTGGGGTAATGGGGAGTGCTGAGTTGAGAGCGTGAGTGTTAATGTTGTCATGTGAGTGGACCTTTCAGCAATTTTGTTTAAATCGTGCAGCTTCCATGGAGGTGGAGCTAAGATGTGGCAGTCAGGTGGTGGTTTTCTTTTGGTCTTTTAGTTTAGTTTTGGGAAGCAGTTGAGCAGCAAGCTCAGAAGCAATCTCTCTCCCTCTCCCTGTCCTTCTCTTTTGAAAAGGCTGTGTTTTGTGGAACAGACTCGACTGCAACCTCTGCTGAGTTTCTCAAGGGATTTTGAGCATTCAGCCCAGGAGGCTGGACATGTGTAATAATTCGGCATTAACCTCTGTTGTATTGTGGTGATTTGGAGGGTTTTGTGGATTGGGTGTTGGCTTTGGTTGGAACATACCAGAGATATTTCCTTCAGAGTTGTATATTATCGTGGTTGTTGTGTTTCTTGTTTGTAATTGTTAAAAGTTCTTGCTAATTGTCTTACCACACATGTCAACAATATTCTCAATTAAACTTTGTATTGAATAAGAGTTCTTCCTGGGTCAGTTCACTCCCACCTGAAGTGAAACCTCCCATGCTCCTTCTAGCCAGATTCAAGGTAAAGAGTTACAGGTCACTCGAGCTTCAAGGAACAACTGGGAGTATCCAACCTGACTGAGAACAACTGGGGGCTCCGGGATTGAATCCTGTATTTCTGGATTGATTTGGGATTAGTGAACTCAGACAGTGAGCGGCGAGCAGATTTGTGTTTTCTTTTCAGGTGTTGTATTCCAGTTTAAATAGGGAGTGTGGTTTGGATTAATGTCTCTTTCAGAGGCTCAGAAGTTTCTGCGGGTGGAGGAAGTCACGCAAGTTACCTGACAGATAGTGACTAAAGCAAAGCTTTTGGAATTGGAAACACATTCCAGTTGACATTGCCTGACAGAGTACGGAAAGGAAAGATAATTGTGGCAATAGCACAACATTTGGAACTGTCAGAAGCTCAGTCAGAATCGTTGGAAATTCAGTTACAAATGAAACTGACTCAATATAAAAAATAATTCAAACTATTTGAATTACAGGGAAAAGAAAAGGAAAGGGAGGAACAGCAAGCAAAATAATTGAATCAATCTGAATTACAGGCAAAAGGGAAAAAGGAGGCAAGGGAAAAATAGAGAGACTTTGAACATTGGAAACTGGCCTTCAAATGTAAACATCGTGTCTGATTGGCGGAGATAAAGGGTAAAGTACAGTCTGAGGGTAGGGATGAGGATAGTGAGAGAATGAGGGGCAGAAAATACATCAGGAGATAGAAAAGGCAATGTTACAATAATCATGGGGGACTTCAATATGGAGGTTTCTAAGATTCTAAGGTGGACTGGGAAAATCAGGTAGGTCGTGGATCCCAAGAAAAGGAATTTGTGGAACGTCTAAGAGATGGTTTTTGGAGCAGCTTGTGACAGAGCCTACTACGGAACAGGCAATTCTGGATTTGGCGATGTGTAATGAGGCAGACTTGATTAGGGAACTTAAGGTGAAGGAATCCTTAGGGAGGAGTGACCACAATATGATAGAATTTACCCTGCAGTTTGAGAGGAAGAACCTGGAATCAGATGTAAAGGTATTTGAATTAAATAAAGATAACTACAAGGACATGAAGGTGGAGCTGGCCAGAGTTGATTGGAAAGGGAGCCGAGCAGGGGAGACAGTGGAACAGCAATGACAGGAGTTCTTGAGAGTTATTTGGGAGGCACAACAGGAATTCATCCCAAGGAGGAGGAAACATGCCACAGGGAGGACGAGGAATCCATGGCTGACGGGGAAGCCAAGGACAGCAAAAACACAAAAGGGAAAGCATCCTTAGTGGCAAGGATTAGTGGGAAGGCAGAAGATTGTGAAGCGAGCAGAGGACAACTTAAAAAAGCAATAAGAGGGGAGAAGATGAAATATGAGTGTAAGCAAACTTGTATTATAAAAGAGGAGAGGAGGAGGTTTTCCAATATATAAAAGTTAAGAGAGAGGCAAAAATACCCATTGGATCACTGAAAAATGAGGCTGGAGAAGGAATAATAGGAAACAAAGAAATGGCAGAGGAATTGAATAGTTTGCATCAGTCTTCACGGTTGAAGACACCAGTGGGATGCCAGAGCTCCAGGAGAGTCGGGGGACACAGGTGGGTGTAGTGGCCATCACTCAGGAGAAGGTTCTCGGGAAACTGAAAGGTCTGTGGGTGGATAAATCAGCTGGACCGGATGGACTACACCCCAGGGTTCTGAAAGACAGAGCTGAGGAAATTGTGGTGGAATTGGTGGTGATCTTTCTTTGATAAGGCGCAGCATAGGAGACTGTTATATAAATTAAGTGCCAATGGTGTTGAGGGTAAGATCCTGGCATGGATAGAGGATTGGCTGACTGGCAGAAGGCAGAGAGTGGGGATGAAGGGATCTTCTTTCAGGATGGCAGCCGGTGACAAGTGGCGCACCTCAGGGGTCGGTGCTGGGACCACAACTTTTCACAATACACATTAATAATTTGGAAAAACGAAATGAAGGCACTGTTGCTAAGTTTGGTGATGATACAATGATATGCAGAGGGACAGGGAGTATTGCGGAAGTGGGAGGGGGAGGAGGGGGGCTGCAGAAGGACTTGGACAGGTTAGGAGAGTGGGCAAAGAGGGGGCAGATGGAATACAATGAGGAAAAGTGTGAGGTTATGCACTTTGGAAGGAGGAATGGAGGCAGAGACTATTTTCTAAATGGGGATATGCTTCGGAAATCAGATGCACAAAGGAATTTGGGAGGCCTTGTTCAAGATTCTCTAAAGGTTAACCTGCAGGTTCAATCGGCAGTTAGGAAGGCAAGTGGAATACTGGCAATCATGTCGAGAGGCCCCGCACCAGGTTCAGACCCACCCAGGTTCAGACAGAGACGCTGTTCAGATTCACACAAGGTTCGGACTCGGATCATGTTCAGATTCACACCGTGTACAGACTCACCTCAGCTTCACAATCATAGAAACAATGAAATATTGGAACAGCAGGAGTAGGCCATTCGGCCCTTCGACCCAGCTCCGACATTCAGTTTGATCATGGATCATCATCAACTTCAATATCCTGACCATCCCTTGCTTCCACATCCCGTGAGCACTTTAGCCCCAAGAGCGATACATAATTTCTTCCTGAAATCACGAAAGGTTTTGGCCTCAGCTACTTTCTGTGGTAGCGAAGTCCATAGATCATCAGAGTGGAGAAATTTCTCCTCACCTCTGTTCTAAAAGGTTGATGCTTATCCTCAAACCATGAACCCTAGTCCTCAACCCCCTGAGCATCAGGAACATTCTTTCTGAATCTACCCTGTCTAAACATGGTCCAATAATATATGTTTCACTCTAATGAACTGCAATGAATAAAGAAAGCCCTTCCCGCCTTCGTCTCTCTTCATATCACAGACTTGCCATCCCAGGAATCAGCCTGGTAAACATTCGCTGTACTCCCTCTATAGCGAGGATATCCTTCCTCAGATAAGGACACCAAAACTGCACACAATACTCGAAGTGTGGCCTCAGCAATGCCCTGTACAGCTGCAGTGACACATCTCTCTTCCTGTACTCCAATCTTATCCCTATGAAGGCCAGCATTACAGTTGTCTTCTTTACTGCCGGTTGTACATGCGCGCTGACTTTCACTTACTGATGCATACGGACACCAAGGCCTCGCTGAGTATCCACCTCTCTCAATTTACACCCATTCACATAATCTGTCTTCCTATTATTGATGCTAAATTGGATAACCTCACATTTACCCACATTTTACTGCAACTGCTTTGCATATGCCCACACATTGAGCCTGTTCAAATCACACTGAAGCATGTCTGCATGTTTCTCATAGCTCACCCTCACACACCTTTTATCATCTGTAAATTTGGAGATGATACATTTAGTTCCATTTTCAGAATAATTAATATATAATGTGAGCAGTTGGGGTCCGTGCACAGATTCCTGCAGAACTCCACTAGACACTGACTGACAATCAGAAAAAGGCCCATTTATCGCCAACTCTTTGCTTTCTATCAGTGAACCAGCTTTCTATCCGTCTCAAAACATTGCCTGTAATCCCATGTGCTTTCACTTTACATGGCAGTCTGCTATGTGAGAACTTGTCAAAAGTCTTCTGAAAGTCTCAATAAACACATCTGCTCACGGCACTTTCTGAACAGTAATGTCTGGTCGACACCTACCCACACTGGACCAGGCCGTAAGGGACCGGGCAGTAAGGGACACAAGACACAGCAATACCTCTCCACCCACTTCCCTAAACTCTCACACTTACCCCAGCTCTCAGTGCTTCACTCTCTGCAGCTTGCACTCTGTGGAGCTCCCTGAGTGGGCACATTTCACAGGCCTCAATTTGGTAGTTTATATTTGCCAGTGTCCAACTCATGAACCTGATTGAAGTCACTGCCCCCCCCCTCCCCCTCTAGGTCTGAGTAATCGCCGAGGGCTGACCACCTTGGAAGCCTTTTTTGGAGTTTCAATGCTGGGTCCGGTTCCTGCTGCTCATCCTCGGAAGTGAGTGGGGTTCAGCAGACCGGAGCTCGCCTCTTCCACCATGAGCGTGTGGCCCGAGTTCCCTTTATCGGGTGACAATGTGGTCGAGAGGCTAAACCCACTGTGTCCATTTCAGACTCCGAGGTTCCCACTGGCGGAGATGGGGAACAGGAGCCGGAGTGCCTGGAATTCTTTCCAAAGTTCCCGCTGTGCTGGGAATTGATTTTTCCTGCACGGCTTGGGGCTGCATGGCTTGTAGATGATTGAAGCATTCCCATAGGATGGTATCTCCCAAGCGGACTTGATAGGAAACTGGCCCTGTTCCAGACTCGACCGTGCCTCATAACCACGTGGATCCATTGCCATGATTCTTTACCAATAACCTATCACCTGCCTTTAGGTGCCTCTCCCGGCTGGTGGGATCGGCACTGGGTGTCAGCTCCCGCCCTCAGAAGGTCAGACTTAACACTGGGTGGAGTGAACTTCCCATCAACAACTCTGCTGGGGCTATTCCAGTTGTTGAAGAGGGGAGGTCGGGGGGAGGTTGGGGGGTGTCGTTCTGTAATTGAAGATGAAATCTGGATGGTTTGGTGTCCAAAGAGACTGAGGGATGGTATTTTGAACCTGCTTTTACTGTTTGGGCCGCTCTTTCTGCCAGGCCGTTGGATGATGGGTAATATGACACTGTCCTAACGTGTCAAATTCTGTCCAACTTCTTCGAATGCGCAAATTCCTGGCTGATGAAGAGTGGTCCATTTTCAGAAACTAACATTTCCGGGATCCCGGGTGTCATGAAAGAGGTGTGAAGTTTCTCCACTCTTGTCCTTGTGTTTGAGTAACTCACCCTGTGTACGGCCATCCATTTTGAATCAGCATCTACCATTACCAGGAACATAGACCCCATGATCTCCGTGTGCAGCCACGTCTACGGATGTCCTGGCCATCCCCAAGTGTGAAGAGTAGTAATTGGTGGTACTTCTGCCCTTGTTGATATTGTCAACACTGACCAACGGGCAAATATTCGTATCCATACCTGGCCACCAGACATGGCAACTTGGAGGATCTTCAGTTTGCCACTCCTGGGTGGCCATGGTAAAGTTCACCATGGGATGGTGACCCTGGCTCAGGATGACACTCTTTAACCCCAAAGGCGTGTGCCATCTTCCACAGTCAGCTGCTGTCTGCCATTCCAATATGGGTGCAATTCAGGCTGTAACGGCCTTTTGGATTCCCCCATCAGCACTCGCTGCTTCGATTCATTCAGGAATGGGTAATCTTACGTCCACAGCCGAATATTATTGGCTGCCACTGGGAGAGTTTTGAGAAAGTTCATGATTACCGTCTCTTCCATTGGGAATATGACAAGTGTCTGTTAATCGTAGCCAACTCAATGCACCTACCTGAACGACTCGGCCTCCTGGAAGGTGTTCCAATCAATAATGGTGGGCGGACAGAAATAAAGCCCACAGCTGGATATGGGCCAATATTATGGGCCGCACCGTCATGCAGGTCCTTCTGGAATTTCTTTGCCCAAACTATCACCGTAGACGAGGTGTCACAGTGGTTAGCGCTGCTGCCTCATAACGCCAGAGACCTGGGTTCAATTCCTGGCTTGGGTCATTGTCTGTGCGGAGTCTGCACATTCTCTCTGTATCTGCGTGGGTTTACTCTGGTTTCTCTGGTTTCCTCCCACTGTCTGAAAGACGTGCTGGTTAGGTGCAGTGTCCATGCTAAATTCTCCCTCAGTGTTTCCCGGACAGGCACCAGTGTGTGGCGACTAGGCGATTTTCGCATTAACTTCATTGCAGTGTTAATGTAAGCCTGCATTCGACACTTTATAAATGTTAAACTTCCTCTGAGTATGAATTGTTGAATGTCGCTGGGAATCCTCATCGAGCTGTCAGTATAAGTGCACGTGAATAAGTTCATAATTGGAAACAAGAATCCTCCTGCCAGCTTTGAAGCTAACTCCTCGATCAGAGGGATTGGGAATTTATCCAGCTGTGAGAAACAGTTTACCGTTTGTTTAAAATTTCCCAGTACAAAGTATTTGTATTCACACTTGGGACTTGGGTGTCACTGGCCGGCCAGCATTTATTGCCCATCCCCAGTTGCCCATGTTCAGAGGACAATTAAGTGTCAACCACTTTGAGTCACATTTAGTCCTGACCACATGAGGACGACAGATTTCCTTCCCTGGGACATTGGTGAACCAGATGGGTTTTTCCAAAAATCGACACTGGTTTTATGGTCACCAGCTGATTCTGAATTCCAGATATATTTATTCAAATTCCACCATCTGCTGTGACGGGATTCGAACCCGGATGCACAGAACTTTAGCTGAGTTTCTGTATTAATAGTGTAGTGATAAAACCACCAGTCCATCACATCCACACCCAGAGTGTACACACCCTGACTTCCGGTAACCGAGACACACCATATTATATACATCTGCAGGGCTCCCGGATTGGCCAGCATTAACTGTCTCAAACAGGGAGCTCATATTCCAATAACTCCACCTGATGGTTATCGATAAAGTCATTAAGTATGTCTCTCTCTCTGTCTCTGTCTTTCTGTGCATGCCTCTCTCTCTCTCTCTCCGCCTGTTTCTCTGTGTCTCTTACTGTCTCTCTGCATCTCCCTCATTCACCTTCTCTCTACACTCTTCCTCTGTGTCTCCTCCCCCCTCAGTCTCACTCTCCTTGTCCCTCTCCTTCTCTGTCCCCCTTTTCTTATTTCTCTGTCTTTCTCTCTCTCTCGACCTCGCTCTGTCTTTTGCTCTTGCTGTGTCCATTGTACTCATTCAGTCTCACTGTTTCAAATTCACTGACGATCTCTGTCTCTGTTTCTCTCTGCCTCCCTTTCTGTCTCCCTTTCCGTTTTAGTCTCCCTCTCTCGTTACATCCTTCCATCTGTCTCCCTTTCTCATTTCCTGTCCATATCCCTCCCCATTTCCCCCAATCTCTATCCCTGTTTTTCTCGCTCTGGGAGAGTCCCTATCTGTCGCTGTTCTTTCTCTCTCTCTCTCTCTCTCTTGCTCTCTCTGTTTCTCTCCCTGTATCTGTTAGAAACTCTTTCAAACTGTGTCACGCTCCATGTATTTGTACCCTTCCCTCTCTCTATCAACCTCCGTCTCTCTATCACTCCCAGTTTTGCTCTCACTGCCCTCTCTCTCTCTTTATCTGTCACTCTCTCTGTCTCTGTGGGGCTGTTTGTTATTTATATTTGAAAGTCCAATAGAAAGAGTCAGGGCTCTTGTAGTTGTAGTTTCCTCTCAGGGTCTAATGAGTTGAAGAATTGCAGTAAGGGGATATTTCAGCAGATTTATTAGCTGCTGCCTGAAGTGAGTCTGTGTCACAGCATAAATGGCAGTGTTTGTACAACAACTTGTGAGTTGCAACATGAAACCAAATTCCAGAACATAGTAATGTAACCATACCGACCGATAGCCCAAATAATACATCCGACTCCATATAGAATAAACCATTAATGTCGACCATAAGAGGATGAAATTGGCTGAGACAACAAACAGTAAAATGATGGATTTCCTGCGACTCTCCATCTCAGGGTCTCTGGGATTCTCCCCACTGCTGTGAGCCTGGAGTCTCCTGCGGGCTCTGCTGCTCATTAAAATGTGTCTGACGGTGAAAACGTTGAGCAGCAGAATCAGGGCGAACGGGACTGTCGGGGTTAGAATGTTGTGGAGGAACTCGATTGTTGTCCAGACCGGAGATAACATCACATCCATTGTGACATCACAAAACCAGGGGACGTTCCCCAGCCAATATCTATTTAATAACATAAAATACCAGAAGATGTTCTTTAAACAGCTCAGCACCGTCACTGTTCCCAGAACCACAGCCGCCGATTTCTCACTGCAATATTTACTCTTCAGCTTGGGGAAGCAAATGGCCACAAATCGATCAAAGGTGAAAGTGACGGTGAACCAGACAGAACAGTCAGTGGCTGCATAAAGCAGGACGGCGTGGATGTTACACACGGGGAGCGACAGCAGGGAATCAAACTGTTCCTGGTAAAGAATGGGAATGTGTCTGAATATCAGGTCGAGGATAACGACCAGCAGATCCCCCGCTGACATGGCCACCAGGTAACGAGTCACACATTTGGACAGACCACAGTTTCTGCTCGTCAGAGTCACAATTGTGATCATGTTCACTGTCAGGAAGGGAAATAAAGAATAACATTAGACAGGATTCAGGGAAAGAAGTTACCATTTGGACTGAGGATGGGTTAAAATAAAAAAGAATGTACACACAAAAAATCACTTAAATCTTTTTTTTTAAATCCAGCACGTCTTTTGCAGTGTGAGAGGAAAGAGGAGCATCCGGAGGAATCCCACACAGACACGAGGAGAAGGTCCAAACTCCACACAGACAGTGACCCAAGCCTGGAATTGAACCCAGGTCCCTGACGCTGTGAGTCAGCAGTGCTAACCGCTGTGTCACCGTGCAGTCCATGGTAGCAATACAGTGGTATATATTTGGGAGAGAGATTTCCGGGGAGTCCACAACATTGACCCTCACTCAGCTACAAGGATGAGGGAGTAAACCCTGACAGAAAATCTGGACTGGAGTCCTGTAGATGGCAATCTGTCGTTTCTCAGACAGTTGACTGACAACCCCTGCAACACAGCTGGGACCAAAGACGGCTGGTTTGACCCTTGCCTCTGGACAATACTAACAATTGGCAGAGGGAGATCCTGATGCCTTGACAGCACGGAATCTCTATTATATTTACACAGAACTGTACCCTGGAGAGGAGATCACAGCATTGTGGCCACTGTTAGCACAACACAGGAAAAAATTGTAATCTCACACTCGATTGGCACAGAACACAACTTCCAGTGTTTGCTTTCAAGAGTGGGAGAAAGCTTCAGGGTTCAGCGAATCGCTATCGTCCATAATGCTCAGTGCGATTACTGCTGTCCCACGTTGGTCTACTGGACCAGTGCAGCTGCATGAGTCCTCTCTCGGCAGGAAGGTTGCCAATCTATGCACCAGGTAAAACTCAAACAAAGGCCAGTACCAAAGGAAAAGCCAAGCAGGCTGCCTTAATGCCTATCGTCCGGTGACTCTGATGTCCAATATTATGAAATGCATCAAAAGGTTAGTCATGGCATGAATCAGTTCAGGCTTCCCAGATTGCCTGGATCCACGACAGTTCACCGACATCCACCACAGGTCCACAATGCCATCTCCCTGGCCCGACAGTGAACCCTGGAACACAGACTCGTGTTTATCAACTACAGCTCAGCCTGCAACACCAATCGTCCTCCGAAACTCATGTCCAAAGTCCGTGGCCCTGGGCTTGGCTCCTGCCTCTGCAATTGGATCCTGAACTTCCGAATCCATAGACAGCAAAATTAAGGACAATCAACTACATCTCCTCCACAATCATCCTGAACAGCGGTCGCCGTAAGGCTGCGTCCTCAGCCCCTTACTGTACTCCTTTCCACTGGTGACTGTGTGGCCAAATTCCCCTGCAACTCGATTTCCAAGTTTGCTGATGACACCTGCAGTGGGTCGGAGGAAAAGACACAGAATCTGGTGAACTGGGGCGACAACAATAATCTCCTCCTCAATGTCAACAAAGCAAATTGACTTCTGGAAGCCTAGTGGAGTACATGCCACAATCTACATCAATGGGATGAAGTTGAAATAGTCGAGAGCTTCACGTTTTAGGGTCCACATCACGAAAAACCTTTCCTGGATCCTCCATGATGTCCCTATCATTAAAAAAGTATCCGAACGTCTCTATTTTCTCAGAGGTTTACAGACATTTGGCATGTCAGCTGCGACTCTCACCAACTTTTACAGATGCACCATAAATAACATTCTCGCTTGGTATGGCTCCTGCTCTGTCCAAGACTGCAAGAAACTTCAAAGCTTGATGAATGCAGACCAGTCCATCACTCAAACCAACCTCCCACTCATTAACTCTGTCTAAACTTCCCGTTGCCTAACAAAAGTAACCAGCCTAATTCAGGAATAGCGCACCACAGACATCAACTCTTCCCACTTGTTCCATTGGAGAAAAAGATAAAAAATGTGTGAGGACATGGACCAACCGACTCATAGAATCATAGAAACACTACAGTGCAGAAGGGGGCCATTTGACCCATCGAGTCAACACCGACAACAATCCCACCCAGGCCCTATCCCCGAAATCCCACGTTTGTACCCTGCTAATCCCCCAAACATACATATCCCAGGACGCTAATGGGCAGTTAACATGGCAAATCAACCTAACTTGCACATTTTGGACTGTGGGTGAAAACCGCAGCATCCAGAGCAAACCCATGCCGACACGGGTAGAATGTGCAAATTCCACACAGACAGTGATCCAAGCCGGGAATCGAACTCAGGTTCCTGTGAGACAGCAGTGCTAACCATTGTGCCACCATGCTGCCGACTCAGGAACAGCTTCTCTGCTGCCATCTGACGTTTGAATGGACCCACATTGCATTAAGATGATCTTTTAGTACACCCGAGCTATGACTGCAACATTACATTCTGCCCTCTCTCCCTCTCTATGTACAGTATGCTTTGTCTGTATGGCACTCAAGCAACAACACTTTTCACTGTATATCCAATGTTATGAAATGCATCAAAAGGTTAGTCATGGCATGAATCAATTCCGGCCTCCCAGATTGCCTGGATACACTACAGTTCACCTACCTCCCCAACAGGTCAACAGACACCATCTCCCTGGCCCAACACTGAACTCTGTAACACTGTAACCCCGAATATAGAGAAGGAGCGAGTGCAGAATGTAATGTTGGACTCAGAGCTGGGGTGTAGAATAAGATCATCTGAATGCGATGTGGGTCCATTAAAACGTCAGATGGCAGCAGAGAAGCTGTTCTTGAGTCGGCAACATGGTGGCACAATGGTTAGCACTGCTGTCTCACAGGGACCTGAGTTCGATTCCCGCCTTGGATCACATATTTATTATATGTGAAAATAATAAACCAAATCAATTCAAATCAAATCAGTCTTTCGCATCTCAAGCTGAAACATCAGCACGATGTGCCCTGACCTTACCAATGAACTTATGCAGGTTGATGATGTACACGGGACGGCTGTGATCGAGACTGAATTTACAAGGCTGAATGTGGACATTGGGGAGCTGCGAGAAACTGGACTTGCTCACAGTGGACTCTTTCCAGAGGAACACCACACGTTCTTGTAATAGGAGAAATCCCAACAGGCGAGATGTGAGAATGGAACAAAGTTTTAAAAAAGAAGCTTCACTGGTGCTGATGGAATCCCAGGAATTGAAATGGGATCCCTGATGCTGTGAGGCAGCAGTGCTAACCACTGTGCCATACTGCCAACCTGCAAGGTGCCCTGGAGATATCCAAGATCACGGCCAGGACACCACCATCACCATATCCGTAGTAGGGAAATGATTGGAAAACAATCTGAGGGACAGAATTAATCTCCACTTCGAGAGGTAAGGATTTATGAACAATAGTCAGCATTCCTTTGACAGGGGGAGATCATGTCTAACAATTCGCTGGAATATATTGAGGAGGTGACTGGATGAGGAGATGAGGGAAGTGCAGTCGATGTAGTCTACGTGTTCTTCAGAAAAGCTTTTGACAAATATGGAAGACTGAACAAGGAAGTGATTCCGATTGGAACCGGGTCAATTTGATAAATTATATTCAACATGGCTGAGTGGCAGAGGGTGATGGTGGAAGGTTGTTTTTGTGACTGCAAGCCTGTGTTCAGTGGAGTTCCACAGGGATCGATGCTGGGTCCCTTGCTGTTTGGAGTGTACATTGATGGTCGAGACATGAATGTGTGAGGTGTGATCAGTAAGTTTGCAGATGATACAAAAATTGGTGGTGTGGTAAATATTGAGGAGGAAAGCCTTAGATGACAGGAATCATAGAATCCTACAGTGCAGAAGGAGGCCATTCAGCCCATCGAGTCTGCACTGAGCACAATCCTACCCAGGCGATATCCCCTGAACCCCATGCATTTACCCAAGCAATTCTCCCTGACAGTAAGTCCAGTATATCCTGGCCAATCCATCTAACCCACAAGTCTTCCGACTGTGGGCTGAAACTGGAGCACCCAGAGGAAACCCATGCAGACACGGGGAGAATGTGTAAACTCCACACAGATGTGGTCCAAGCCAGAAATGGAACACACGTCCCTGGCGCTGTGGGGCAGCAGTGCTAACCACTGTGCCACCGTGCTGAGGAAACTGAAAGGCTGGGCAAATGGGCAAATGTAATTTACACCTGACGAATGTGAGACCGTGCATTTGAGACGACTATCCGGGCAAGGAAATGTACCATGTCCGGTCGAGTCTGAGGAAGTGCAGAGGACCAGAATGAATTTGGGCTGCAGATATGTGGATCCTTAAAAGCAGCAAGACAGGTAGATGAGGTGGTTAAGACGACATGTAGGATACTTGCCTTTAGCAGCCGCAGCATAGAATATAAGAGCTGGGAGGTGATGATGGAAGTGTATAAAATGCTGGTTAGACCAGAGCAAGAGAACTGTGCACAGCTCTGGTCATCACACTACAGGAAGGATGTGATTACACTGGAGACGGTGGAGAGGAGATTCACCAGGATGCTACCTGGGCTGGAGAGTTTCAGCTATGAGGAGAGGCTGGTTAGGCTGGGTTTTTTACCTTAGAGCAGAGACGGCTGGAGGTGGAGTGGGTGTAGTGGGTGGTGGTGGGGAACACTTTCAGGCGGGGGCGGGGCGGGGGGGGGGGAACTGAGTGATATGAACAAAATTATGTGGCACACGGATAGGAAGAAACCTTTTCCCTTCAGTAGAGGTGTCAATAACCAGAGGGGCGTGGATTTAAGGTAAAGGGCAGATTTTTGTGTGGAATTGAGGGAAAATGTTTCCATCCACAGGGTGCTGGGATCTGCAGCTCACGGCCTGAAAGGATGGTAGAAGCGGGAACAACCACAAGAGGCATTTAGATCAGCAACTCAAACGCCAGAGCATATAATTATTAAACTAGAAAGAGTGCAGGAAAGATTTACTAGGATCCCACTGGGACTTGATGGATTGAGTTATAAGGAGAGGCTGAATAGACTGGGACTTTTTCCCCTGGAGCGTAGGAGGCTGAGGGGTGATCTTATAGCGGTCTATAAAATAATGAGGGGCACAGATCAGCTCGATAGTCAATATCTTTTCCCAAAGGTAGGGGAGTTTAAAACTGGATGGCACAGGTTTAAGGTGAGAGGGGAAAGATACAAAAGGGTCCAGAGGGGCAGATTTTATCACACAGAGGGTGGTGAGTGTCTGGAACGAGCTGACAGAGGCAGTAGTAGAGGCGGGTACAATTGTATTTTTTAAAAAGCGTTTAGATAGTTAAATTGGTACGATGGGTATCGACGGATATGGGCAAATGTGGGCAATTGGGATTAGTTTAGGGGTTTAAAAAGAAAAGGCTGCGTGGACAAGATGGGCCGAAGGGCCTGTTTCCATTCTGTAAAATCTATGACAAGGCTGTGGATCGAGTGCTGGAAAATGGGATTCGATTGGATAGGTGTTTGATGACCAGTTCAGACATAATGGCCGAATGGCCTCATTTTGTGCTGTTAAAACTCGATGGCTGTTGGACCACCCACAGCAGTGGCCCCATCACTTGCAGCTCTCACAGCGCTGGCTGGGATACCGACCACCTCCCAAACACATCTGGTTGCAAATGCGCAATTGCAGCCAGCAGTGAGCTGCCTGGTCTGAGAGAGACATCTGTCAGCTCTCTGCTGCTGCAGCGAGCTTCAACGCAGCAGCTGCCCCCAGGTCGTCCGGGGGCCTCAGCTCTTTCTGAGCAGCCCCCGACCAGATATAGACACAGCCCCCGCCCCACCACCTGGACCAATCACCCTCCATTCCCCCACACCAATTGCATGCAGAATGTCAGCAGGGCACGTCTCCCTAACCCACTGTGCATGCAGAGACGCAGCAAGACCCCCCACCCTACCCCACTGTGCATGCAGAGAGGCAGCGAGACCCCTCCCTACCCAACTGTGCATGCAGAGAGGCAGCGAGACCTCCTCCCTACCCCACTGTGCATGCAGAGAGGCAGCGAGAACCCCTCACTACCCCACTGTGCATGCAGAGAGGCAGCGAGACCCCCTCCCTACCCCACTGTACATGCAGAGAGGTAGCGAGACCCCCTCCCTACCCCACTGTGCATGCAGAGAGGCAGCGAGACCCCCTCCCTACCCCACTGTGCATGCAGAGAGGCAGCGAGACCCCTCCCTACCCCACTGTGCATGCAGAGAGGCAGTGAGACCTCCTCCCTACCCCACTGTGCATGCAGCGAGGCAGCGAGAACCCCTCACTACCCCACTGTGCATGCAGAGAGGCAGCGAGACCCCCTCCCTACCCCACTGTGCATGCAGAGAGGCAGCGAGACACCCGCCCTACCCCACTGTGCATGCAGAGAGGCAGTGAGACCCCCTCCCTACCCCACTGTGCACGCAGAGAGGCAGCGAGACCCCTCCCTACGCCACTGTGCATGCAGAAAGGCTGCGAGACCCCCTCTATACCCCACTGTCCATGTAGAGAGTTAGCGAGACCCCCTCCCTACACCACTGTCCATGTAGAGAGGTAGCGAGACCCCCTCCCGACCCCACTGTGCATGCATGAGGCAGCGAGACCCCTCCCTACCCCACTGTGCATGCAGAGAGGCAGCGAGACCCCCTCCCTACCCCACTGGGCATGCAGAGAGGCAGCGAGACCCCCACCCTACCCCACTATGCATGCAGAGAGGTAGCGATACCCCCTCCCTACCCCACTGTCCATGCAGAGAGGCAGTGAGACCCCCTCTCTACCCCACTGTGCATGCAGAGAGGCAGCGAGACCCCCTGCCTACCCCACTGTCCATGCTGAGAGGCAGCGAGACCCACTACCTACTCCACTGTGCATGCAGAGCTGCAGCGAGACCCCCTCCCTACCCCACTGTGCATGCAGAGCGGCAGCGACACCCCTCCCTACCCCACTGTGTATGCAGAGAGGCCGCGAGACCCCCTCCCTACCCCACTGTGCATGCAGAGACGCAGCGGGACCCCCCACCCTACCCCACTGTGCATGCAGAGACGCAGCAAGACACCCCACCCTACCCCACTGTCCATGCAGAGCTGCAGCGAGACCCCCTCCCTACCCCACTGTGCATGCAGAGAGGCAGCGACACCCCTCCCTACCCCACTGTGTATGCAGAGATGCCGCGAGACCCCCTCCCTACCCCACTGTGCATGCAGAGACGCAGCAAGACCCCCCACCCTACCCCACTGTCCATGCAGAGAGGCAGCGAGACCCCTCCCTAACCCACTGTGCATGCAGAGAGGCAGCAAGACCCCTCCCTACCCCACTGTGCATGCAGAGACGCAGCGAGACCTCTCCCTACCCCACTGTGCATGCAGAGACGCAGCGAGACCCCTCCCTACCCCACTGTCCATGCAGAGAGGCAGCGAGACCCCCCACCCTACCCCACTGTGCATGCAGAGAGGCAGAGAGACCCTCCCTACCCCACTGTGTATGCAGAGACGCAGAGAGACCCTCCCTACCCAACTGTGCATGCAGAGAGGCAGCGAGACCCCCTCCCTACCCCACTGTGCATGCAGAGTGGCAGTGATGCCCCCCACCCTACCCCACTGTCCATGCAGGGAGGCAGCGAGACCCCCCTCCCTACCCCACTGTCCATGCAGAGAGGCAGCAAGACCCGCTCCCTACCCCACTGTCCATGCAGAAAGGCAGCAAGACCCGCTCCCTACCCCACTGTCCATGCAGAGAGGCAGCGAGACCCCCTCCCTACCCCACTATCCATGCAGAGAGACAGCAAGACCCCCACCCTACCCCACTGTCCATGCAGAGCTGCAGCGAGACCCCCTCCCTACCCCACTGTGCATGCAGTGAGGCCGCGAGACCCCCTCCCTACCCCACTGTGCATGCAGAGACGCAGCAAGACCCCCCACCCTACCCCACTGTCCATGCAGAGCGGCAGCGACACCCCTCCCTACCCCACTGTGTATGCAGAGAGGCCGCGAGACCCCCTCCCTACCCCACTGTGCATGCAGAGACGCAGCGGGACCCCCCACCCTACCCCACTGTGCATGCAGAGACGCAGCAAGACACCCCACCCTACCCCACTGTCCATGCAGAGCTGCAGCGAGACCCCCTCCCTACCCCACTGTGCATGCAGAGAGGCAGCGACACCCCTCCCTACCCCACTGTGTATGCAGAGATGCCGCGAGACCCCCTCCCTACCCCACTGTGCATGCAGAGACGCAGCAAGACCCCCCACCCTACCCCACTGTCCATGCAGAGAGGCAGCGAGACCCCTCCCTAACCCACTGTGCATGCAGAGAGGCAGCAAGACCCCTCCCTACCCCACTGTGCATGCAGAGACGCAGCGAGACCTCTCCCTACCCCACTGTGCATGCAGAGACGCAGCGAGACCCCTCCCTACCCCACTGTCCATGCAGAGAGGCAGCGAGACCCCCCACCCTACCCCACTGTGCATGCAGAGAGGCAGAGAGACCCTCCCTACCCCACTGTGTATGCAGAGGCGCAGAGAGACCCTCCCTACCCAACTGTGCATGCAGAGAGGCAGCGAGACCCCCTCCCTACCCCACTGTGCATGCAGAGTGGCAGTGATGCCCCCCACCCTACCCCACTGTCCATGCAGGGAGGCAGCGAGACCCCCCTCCCTACCCCACTGTCCATGCAGAGAGGCAGCAAGACCCGCTCCCTACCCCACTGTCCATGCAGAAAGGCAGCAAGACCCGCTCCCTACCCCACTGTCCATGCAGAGAGGCAGCGAGACCCCCTCCCTACCCCACTGTCCATGCAGAGAGACAGCAAGACCCCCACCCTACCCCACTGTCCATGCAGAGCTGCAGCGAGACCCCCTCCCTACCCCACTGTGCATGCAGAGAGGCCGCGAGACCCCCTCCCTACCCCACTGTGCATGCAGAGACGCAGCAAGACCCCCCACCCTACCCCACTGTCCATGCAGAGAGGCAGCGAGACCCCTCCCTAACCCACTGTGCATGCAGAGAGGCAGCAAGACCCCTCTCTACCCCACTGTGCATGCAGAGACGCAGCGAGACCTCTCCCTACCCCACTGTGCATGCAGAGACGCAGCGAGACCCCTCCCTACCCCACTGTCCATGCGGAGAGGCAGCGAGACCCCCCACGCTACCCCACTGTGCATGCAGAGAGGCAGAGAGACCCTCCCTACCCCACTGTGTATGCAGAGACGCAGAGAGACCCTCCCTACCCAACTGTGCATGCAGAGAGGCAGCGAGACCCCCTCCCTACCCCACTGTGCATGCAGAGTGGCAGTGATGCCCCCACCCTACCCCACTGTCCATGCAGAGAGGCAGCGAGACCCCCCTCCCTACCCCACTGTCCATGCAGAGAGGCAGCAAGACCCGCTCCCTACCCCACTGTCCATGCAGAGAGGCAGCAAGACCCGCTCCCTACCCCACTGTCCATGCAGAGAGGCAGCGAGACCCCCCTCCCTACCCCACTGTCCATGCAGAGAGGCAGCAAGACCCGCTCCCTACCCCACTGTCCATGCAGAGAGGCAGCAAGACCCGCACCCTACCCCACTGTCCATGCAAAGAGGCAGCGAGATCCCTCCCTAACCCACTGTGCATGCAGAGAGGCAGCAAGACCCCTCCCTACCCCACTGTACATACAGAGACGCAGCGAGACCTCTCCCTACCCCACTGTGCATGCAGAGACGCAGCGAGACCCCTCCCTACCCCACTGTCCATGCACAGAGGCAGCGAGACCCCCACCCTACCCCACTGTGCATGCAGAGAGGCAGAGAGAGCCTCCCTACCCCACTGTGTATGCAGAGACGCAGAGAGACTCTCCCTACACAACTGTGGATGCAGAGAGGCAGCGAGACCCCCTCCCTAACCCACTGTGCATGCAGAGTGGCAGTGATGCCCCCCACCCTAAACCACTGTCCATGCAGAGAGGCAGCGAGACCCCCCTCCCTACCCCACTGTCCATGCAGAGAAGCAGCAAGACCCGCTCCCTAACCCACTGTCCATGCAGAGAGGCAGCAAGACCCGCTCCCTACCCCACTGTCCATGCAGAGAGGCAGCAAGACCCGCACCCTACTCCACTGTCCATGCAGAGAGGCAGCAAGACCCGCTCCCTACTCCACTGTCCATGCAGAGAGGCAGCGAGACCTCTCCCTACCACACTGTGCATGCAGAGACGCAGCGAGACCCCTCCCTACCCCACTGTGCATGCAGAGACGCAGCGAGACCCCTCCCTACCCCACTGTCCATGCAGAGAGGCAGCGAGACCCCCCTCCCTACCCCACTGTCCATGCAGAGAGGCAGCAAGACCCGCTCCCTACCCCACTGTCCATGCAGAGAGGGAGCAAGACCCGCACCCTACCCTACTGTCCATGCAGAGAGGCAGCAAGACCCGCTCCCTACCCCACTGTCCATGCAGAGAGGCAGCGAGACCTCTCCCTACCCCACTGTGCATGCAGAGACGCAGCGAGACCCCTCCCTACCCCACTGTCCATGCAGAGAGGCAGCGAGACCCCCCTCCCTACCCCACTGTCCATGCAGAGAGGCAGCAAGACCCGCTCCCTACCCCACTGTCCATGCAGAGAGGCAGCAAGACCCGCTCCCTACCCCACTGTCCATGCAGAGGGGCAGCAAGACCCGCACCCTACCCTACTGTCCATGCAGAGAGGCAGCAAGACCCGCTCCCTACCCCACTGTCCATGCAGAGAGGCAGCGAGACCTCTCCCTACCCCACTGTGCTTGCAGAGACGCAGCGAGACCCCTCCCTACCCAACTGTCCATGCAGAGAGGCAGCGAGACCCCCCACCCTACCCCACTGTGCATGCAGAGAGGCAGAGAGACCCTCCCTACCCCACTGTGTATGCAGAGACGCAGAGAGACCCTCCCTACCCAACTGTGCATGCAGAGAGGCAGCGAGACCCCCTCCCTACCCCACTGTGCATGCAGAGTGGCAGTGATGCCCCCCACCCTACCCCACTGTCCATGCAGAGAGGCAGCGAGACCCCCCTCCCTACCCCACTGTCCATGCAGAG
Organism: Mustelus asterias; assembly: GCF_964213995.1. Classification (NCBI taxonomy): domain Eukaryota; kingdom Metazoa; phylum Chordata; class Chondrichthyes; order Carcharhiniformes; family Triakidae; genus Mustelus; species Mustelus asterias. The sequence continues at coordinate 71,279 of NW_027590569.1, forward strand.
AGGCAGCAAGACCCGCTCCCTACCCCACTGTCCATGCAGAGAGGCAGCGAGACCCCCCTCCCTACCCCACTGTCCATGCAGAGAGGCAGCAAGACCCGCTCCCTACCCCACTGTCCATGCAGAGAGGCAGCAAGACCCGCACCCTACCCCACTGTCCATGCAGAGAGGCAGCAAGACCCGCTCCCTACCCCACTGTCCATGCAGAGAGGCAGCGAGACCCCCCTCCCTACCCCACTGTGCATGCAGAGAGGCAGCGAGAACTCTTCCTACCCCACTGTCCAGGCAGAGAGGCAGTGATGCCCCCCTCCCTACCAACACCAATCACGTGCAGAGTGGCAGCGGGGACCACCCCACCCCACAGGCAGCGGGCAGAGTGGTAACGGGACACTGTCTGACCCAGCAACTACATTCAGTGCAGGCCCCCCTACCTTCAGGCCCTGCCACCTCATGCCCCACTCCCTGGTACTGCCCGGTGGGCATTGTCCAAGGGGCACCTACCTTTGCCCTCGACCTTGCCCAGTGCCCTCAATGGCCTGCAGTTCTCCCGGCGAGGTCATCATGACTCGTCCTCATACATGTGGCCAGCTGTTTTCCTCACCGGACCCAACCTCTCCCGGTGAGGCTGCAAAGGCAAGTGTGGCGCACAATTCCATCCCAGGCTCGCGAATTTCATTTAAATTTGTTTTAAAATAAATTGAAATAATTTATTCAGCCTCTTGCCGGAAATGGGCAGGAGACTGAATCCGCTGTTTATCCATTGCCGGTGAAGATTGCAAGAGGTGAGAAATGGGACGTGGACCTGAGTTCCAGGCTGTCACGCGGTTTTACTTGATCACCCCACCATCAATGGACAGGGAGTAGCTGTTATCCTGCCCCCTACCGTGTGTGTGTTGCGTGTGTCTATATTGTCTGTATCAGTATGCATGTGTGTGTGTGCGTGTTTGTGTGTGAGCAACAGAGTACCTGACGAGTGTTCCTAAGTGTGCGTTATTCTGGAGTGTTGCAGAAATTTTGGTTCTTGAATTTGTGTGTGAGTGGGAGTAAGTGTCTAAATCTGATTGCTTCTATCAACAAATGTGTGTATTAATGTATGTGTGTTTGGGTGTGTCTGTGTGTTTGTGTTCCTGTTGCTCTCGGAGAGCTTGTGGTGGCACAGGGGATAGCATTGCTGCCTCACAGCACCAGAGGTCCTGGTTCAATTGCAGGCTTGGCCCCTGTCTGTGCAGATTCTGCATGTTCTCCCCATGTCTGCATGGGTTTCCTCCGGGTGCTCCAGTTTCCTCCCACTATCCGAAAGTTGTGCTGGTTGGGTGCATTGGCCGTGCTAAATTGTCCCTCAGTGTACCTGAACAGGCGCTGGAGTGTGGTGACTCGGGGATTTTTATAGTAACTTCATTGCAATGTTAATGTTCGCATCCTTGTGACACTGATGAATAAATTTCAAATTTAATGAAATATGTTTTCTCTCTGTGAGATCCTGCTGTGCAGATATGACCAATAAAATTGATTCTGCGGCCTGGTGATTGGGTGGGTGAACTGGTGTCATATGCAGAGGGTGAAAAGGATTCTGTCTCAATATTTTACGCACGGTGGAATAGTGTTTGAGGTCACATGTCTATGGAAAGTCACATAGACCCTGAGACAATTGTCAGTGGCTGAAAGAATTAATAACCGGATACAGAGATTCAACAAGAGCAGCAAACCCAGTACAGGAAATGACAAGAAAATCAATACAGTTAAACAGCCTTTCTAGAATTAGGAACTGGACACAGGGGACGGGACTTTCCAGCCTCACTCTTCCCCAAGCTGCAAAATCCCACCCGTGTTCAACAGACCTTCCCATTCTCCGCCCCTCGCCTGCTCCGATTCCCGTGGCGGTCGGGCCGGTCCAATTCCAGCCAGAGACTTACCCGGAACACCAACAATCGCCAGGAGGGGATAGTAAATACATTGAATCACCCTCAGTAGATATTCAATCCGATCAGCTGATGTTATCCAATAATAATCAGCAGTAAACCAAGAAATCCAATAGAATAAACTCCTGTCCTTGGGTGGAACATTCCGGTTCATTGTTCCCAGATTCTGATCCATTGTTGTAACATTCCAATCCATTGTTCCCAGATTCTGATCCATTGTTGGAAGACTCCAACCCATTGCTCCCAGATTCTGATCTCTCCTCTCCCTCCCTCTCTCTCCACAGCCGCTGATCTCTGTTGCTGTCGGAGTTGCTGCTCCCGCTGACTCAATGGGACAACACATTGAACGGAATCCCTGATTAATAGAAGAGGGGGATCCCTCCAGGCGCACTAATCGGATCCATGGAGACTCACATCAATTCCAGTCACTAAACAAACAGCTTCACTTAACCCCCTTCAATCCAACACTTTTTATCCCCAACGTAGAACAGTTACAGCCTCGATGGGGTGTTGAGGGTCAGGGAGGTATGGAAAGTTGGAAATAATGTAGGGTCAATATTAATTCGATATAGCAGAGATCACTCTGCTAGTGTTAATTTCGAGACGACGAGAATACAAAAGCAGGGGTGTACTGCTGAGGGTTTATAAGACACTGGTCTGACCGCATTCAGAATATTGTCAGCAATTTTGGTCCCCGTATCTAAGGAAGGATGTGCTGGCCTTGGAGAGGGTCCAGAGCAGGTTCACAAGAATGATCCGGGGAATGAAAGACTTGACGCATGAGGAGCGTCTGATGTCTGGGGGTCCACACTCGATGCAGTTTGGAAGTATGAGGAAGGGGATCACATTGAAACTTACAGAATAATGAAAGGCCTGGATAGAGTGCACTTGGGGAAGATGTTTCCATTAGTTGGGGAGACTTGGACCCGAGGGCACAGACTCAGAGGGAAGGGACGGCCCTTTAGAAATGTGATGTGGAGATGGCAGTGTTGGACTGGGGTGTGCGCAGTAAGAAGTCTCACAATACCAGTTTCCCACTCACCTGATGAAGGAGCAGCATTCCGAAAGCTCGTGATTCGAAATAAACCTGTGGGACTTTAACCTGCTGTTGTGAGACTTGTTACTTCAGAACTGAGACGAGGAGGAATTTCTTCAGCCAGAGGGTGGTGAATCTGTGGAATTCATTGCCACACAAGGCTCTGGAGGCCAGATCATTGAATGTATTTAATAAAGAGATAAATAGGTTTTTGACTGGTACAGTGATCAAGGGTTACGGGGAGAAAGCAGGAAAATGGGTTTGAGAAACTTATCAGCCAGAATTGAATGGTGGAGCCGGCTCGACGGGCCAAATGGCCTCAACCTGCTCTGAAATCTTATTGTCTGATGGGGATCATGGTCGTGGTTTTTAGATGAAGTTAACGTCAATCAGGGTTGATATAGTCTGCTTAATCCAGGTTGTAGCAGATCTTATGTACAGCTCATGGACAGAACAATATTAGTATAGGACTTCACACGGATCAATCTCTCAGCATTACGTACAGTACAGTCTTAGCTCGAGTCATCAGATTGAACTATCTCTCAGTGTTATGTACAGTACAATCTGAGGCTTCAGATATAACTATCTCTCAGTGTTATGTACAGTACAATCCGAGGCTTCAGATAGAACTATCTCTCAGTGTTATGTACAGTGCAATCTGAGGCTTCAGATAGAACTATCTCTCAGTGTTATGTACAGTACAATCTGAGGCTTCAGATAGAACTATCTCTCAGTGTTATGTACAGTGCAATCTGAGGCTTCAGATAGAACTATCTCTCAGTGTTATGTACAGTACAATCTGAGGCTTCAGATAGAACTATCTCTCAGTGTTATGTACAGTACAATCTGAGGCTTCAGATAGAACTATCTCTCAGTGTTATGTACAGTGCAATCTGAGGCTTCAGATAGAACTATCTCTCAGTGTTATGTACAGTACAATCTGAGGCTTCAGATAGAACTATCTCTCTGTGTTATGTACAGTACAATCTGAGGCTTCAGATAGAACTATCTCTCAGTGTTATGAACGGTACAATCTGAGGCTTCAGATAGAACTATCTCTCAGTGTTATAAAGGTACAATCTGAGGCTTCAGATAGAACTATCTCTCAGTGTTATGTACAGTACAATCTGAGGCTTCAGATAGAACTATCTCTCAGTGTTATGTACAGTGCAATCTGAGGCTTCAGATAGAACTGTCTCTCAGTGGTATGTACAGCACAATCTGAGGATTCAGATAGAACTATCTCTCAGTGTTATGTACAGTACAATCTGAGGCTTCAGATAGAACTATCTCTCAGTGTTATGTACAGTACAATCTGAGGCTTCAGATAGAACTATCTCTCAGTGTTATAAAGGTACAATCTGAGGCTTCAGATAGAACTATCTCTCAGTGTTATGTACAGTACAATCTGAGGCTTCAGAGAGAACTATCTCTCAGTGTTATGAACGGTACAATCTGAGGCTTCAGATAGAACTATCTCTCAGTGTTATAAAGGTACAATCTGAGGCTTCAGATAGAACTATCTCTCAGTGTTATGTACAGTGCAATCTGAGGCTTCAGATAGAACTATATCTCAGTGTTATAAAGGTACAATCTGAGGCTTCAGATAGAACTATCTCTCAGTGTAATGTACAGTACAATCTGAGGCTTCAGATAGAACTATCTCTCAGTGTTATGTACAGTACAATCTGAGGCTTCAGATAGAACTATCTCTCAGTGTTATGTACAGTGCAATCTGAGGCTTCAGATAGAACTATATCTCAGTGTTATAAAGGTACAATCTGAGGCTTCAGATAGAACTATCTCTCAGTGTTATGTACAGTACAATCTGAGGCTTCAGATAGAACTATCTCTCAGTGTTATGTACAGTACAATCTGAGGCTTCAGATAGAACTATCTCTCCGTGTTATGTACAGTACAATCTGAGGCTTCAGATTGAACTATCTCTCAGTGTTACGTATTTTATTATTAAATTTATCATTTTATTGCCCAGAACTGAAGAGTCCCTTCTGCTGGATGAACATGGAATACCGAGGGGGGTGGGGTGTTTATTTGGGGTGGGGGTGAGGGTAGGGCGTGTGGGGCTGTCCCATACGGGGCACCGTCTGCATCTTTAAAATAAAATCCAAAGTTACTAGAGTTTTTTCCCCCTCCTAATGTTTTCATTGTAACTATGATCTGGTGTCAGTGATTGGAATCAGTTTGTCAGATGGTAGCAGGCACAGCACAATTCTCCAGTAGAATAGGCCTTCTGGACAATCGCCGGGTAAACCCTTAACTTTCAGGGGCGCAACAAGTACGATAATACCCAGCCCCCCCCCTTCCCATTACCAGACAGCCCCCCCCCTCGACACCGCCCTCTCGCCCATGCTCCAATCCATTACTAATTAAAACTCTGTCTCCTCAAATTTACCATGTCCCAGCATCCACCGCACTCCGAGCTGATGAATTCCACAGATTCACCACCCATTGAGAGAAGTAATTTCTCCCCATGTCTGTTTTAAATCTGCTGCCCCTTTCCCGTAAGATGCCCGACATTGTTCTACACTGTGATTCCTGATAGGCTGCTTTATACCACTCCCACTACAGTGGCACAGTGGTTAGCACTGCTGCCTCACAGCGACAGGGACCTGGGTTTGATTCCCAGCTTGCCTCACTGTCTGTGTGGAGTCTGCACGTTCTCCCCGTGTCTGCATGAGTTTTCTCCGGGCGCTCCGGTTTCCTTCCAAAGGCCCATAGAAGTGCTGGTTAGATACATTGGCCATGCTAAATACTCCCTCAGTGTTAACCAAACAGGCGCCGGAGTGTAGCAACTGTGGGATTTTCACAGTAACTTCATTGCAGTGTTGATGTAAGCCTACTTGTGACATGAATAAATAACCTTTATACTTATTGACTGATGCGTGAGTGTTAAACCTCCCGATACAATCAGCACTTGTTTACACAGCAAAACAATCCCATTCCAAGAGATACATGGGAGAGTGAACATCGAAGGGCCTGTTCCTCTGCAGCACTTTTCTTTGTTCTTAAGGCATAAATATCTTTAAGCATGTTGATTTTGAAATAATTTTATCCAAGATTTAACATAAATCTTCTTCACATCAGGTTATGGATCTCACTTTTATGGTAAGAAAAACATCCTTCAGTTCAGTTCCTGTTCTTCAACTCCTCCAAAACCGTCATGGGGGCGATGGGTTATTCACTCAGACATTTCCCTAAGATGCTTTTAATGTGATAATCCTTGAAAAAATCATGACAGTTCAATGAATCCGATCACGTTGCAGAATGCCAAGACTAATATAACCTGCTGCCTGGCTAATTGGATTAGCTATGCTGCCTCACAGCACCAGGGACACAGGTTCGATTCCCGGCTTGGGTCACTGTCTGTGCGGAGTCTGCATGTTCTCCCCATGTCTGCGTGGGTTTCCTCCGGCTGCTCCGGTTTCCTCCCACAGTCTGAAAAACGTGCTGTTAGGTGGATTGGCAATGCAAAAGTGTCCTCAGTGTCCACAAATGTACTGGATTGGTGGATTGGCCATTCTACCTTGCCCCTTAGTTTCCACAGATGTACTGGATTGGTGAATTGGCCATTCTACATTGCCCCTTAGTGTCCACAGATGTGCGGATTAGGTGGATTTGCCATTCTACATTGCCCCTTAGTGTCCACAGATGTGCGGGTTAGGTGGATTGGCCATTCTACATTGCCCCCTAGTGTCCACAGATGTACTGGTTCGGTGAATTGGCCATTCTACATTGCCCCTTAGTGTCCACAGATGTGCGGATTAGGTGGATTGGCCATTCTACATTGCCCCTTAGTGTCCACAGATGTGCGGGTTAGGTGGATTGGCCATGCTAATTGCCCCTTACTGCCCAAAGATTTGCAGGTTAGGTGAATTGGTCATGCTAAATTTAGCACTCCTGCCACGCTGAATCATATAATTCTAGTGCAGAAGGAGGCCATTCAGCCCATCGAGTCTGCACCAGCCACAATCCCATCCAGGCCCTGTCCCTGTAACCCCATGCATTTACCCGAGCTCGTCTCCCTGACACTAAGGGGCAATTTAGCATGGCCAATCCACCTAACCTGCATATCTTTGGACTGTGGGAGGAAACCGGAGCACCCGGAGGAAACCCACGCAGACACGGGGAGAACGTGCAAACTCCACACAGACAGTGACCCGAGGCCAGGAATCGAACCCGGATCCCTGGCGCTGTGACACCCCACGAAGGATCAATCTATTTCTGAATATAAAGATTTATTAATGTTGGGGGTACAGAGTGTGAGCAGAATAAGAGGATTTTAGGGCACCTTCGTGTTGAGCTGGGCCAGAGAACGGGGGTTTAAACATTTGAATTCAGTTTGTAAAATCTGGAAATAAGTCAGTGAAAATAGCGGTGAAGTTGATGGGTTGTTGTAAAAACCTGACCAGTTCACTGATGTACTTCGGGAGAGGTCCTTACCCAGGCTCAGCTCTACGTGACTCCAGCCCCACACCAATGTGGTTGACTCAACTGTCCTCTGAAGTGACTGAGTCAGCCCTGTGGTTGTAAGAAAGCTCCAACGATGAATTTCCAAGGATGGACACTAAAGTCAGCAATGCCCACACACTGAGAATGAACAATACTGATTTTGGCACGACACACCGGTTATGTTACACCACACTAAGGGCCTCATGGTCTGATTTGCCAGCGGGATAAAGCCTCAGAACAGCAGGTTGTGTCGTGTCCAAAGATGTGCAGGTTGGGTGGATGAACCATGCTAACTTGCCCCTTGGTGTCCAAAGATATGGAGGATCGGTTGATTGGCCATGTTAAATTGCCTTAACGGGCGCTAAAACTCGGTAAAGTCAGGTGTGAGGCGATTAGTACAATCCGTGCAGATGTCCACTTTACCAAGGCCCGAAAATGGCCGCGATCCGAACCGCGCCCGAAATGGGTGATGCATTTAAATTAACTTAATGAGCTGGATGCCCAATCTTACCTGCATTTCCCCCCTTACCATCGCGTTCGCCCGTCCAGATTCGGCGCGGAACAGATGTGCTCGGCAAAGGTCTGTTTCGGGCAGTCCAGCTCTGAGGAGGTAAGATCAGAGCTTCTGGCGGCTCTCTGACTCAGATCAGTGGTGGGGGGAGAGGGGGGTGGGGGTGCGGGAGGCCGGAGGTGGATCAGATCATTCTCTGGTCATGGGGGGAGGGGAGCGGAGGTGGATCAGATCATTCTCTGGTCATGGGGGGAGGGGAGGGAGGTGGATCAGATCATTCTCTGGTGAAGGGGGCAGCGGTGGGAGGGTGACCGTTGCCATTCTGCGGGTGATCGGTGGGGTGGGGGGGGCGTCGTGATCGGTCTGGGTAGTGGGGGAGGTGGGTGTAAAGGGGGATAGTTATGTTGTGGGGTGGGGCGATGTCTGTGGGAGCCATCACTCCCACTTTTCGCTCCCAGGTCACCTTATCCGCTTGTTGCTGCCCGGGAGCGATGTGACAGAGGTGCCCATTTCAGATGTATTTCTCACTGCGCACGCGCAGTTCAGAGCTCCGATCGGAGTTGCAGCGTTTCGAGAGCGAGAAGCCCCGCCCACAGAGCGATTCAGACTCACTATGTTTTTTCCAGGGTAAGTGCGTCTGGGGCCCCGGAGAACAGATTTCCAAGTCAGATCTGAATTGCGTCCAGATTCAGCGCATGGAATCAAAATGGGAAAATGGGGCCCTTAGTGTACAAAGGTGTACAGGTTCGGGGGATTGGCCATGCTAAATTGCCCCTTAGTGTCCAAAGACATGCTGGTCAGGTGCATTGGCCATGCTAAATTGCCCCTTAGTGTCCAAAGACATGCTGGTCAGGTGCATTGGTCATGCTAAATTCTCCCTAAGTGTCCAAAGACATGCTGGTCAGGTACATTGACCATGCTAAATTCTCCCTGAGTACACCCAAACAGGTGCCGGAGTGTGGCGACTTGGGGATTTTCACAGTCGATTCACAGAGATTTCCAGCATGGAAACAGGCCCTTTGGCCCAACTTGTCCACACATCCCAGTTTTCACCAATAAGCCAGTCCCAATTGCCCATATTTGGCCCATATCCCTTTATACCCATAGAAATCATAGAATCCCTAATGTGCAGAAGGAGGCCATTTGGCCCATCGTGTCTGCACCAATCACAATCCCACCCAGACCTTAACCCTGTAACCCCACCCATTTATCATGCTAGTCCACCTGACACTAAGGGGCAATTTACTATGGCCAATCAACCTAACCTGCTCACCTTTGGACTGTGGAAGGGAACTGGAGCACCCGGGGGAAACCCACGCAGACACGGGGAGAATGTGCAGACTCCACACAGACAGAGACCTGAGGCTGGAATTTAACCTGGGTCCCTGCCGCTGTGAGGCAGCAGTGCTAACCACTGTGCCACCGTGCAGCCCATCTTACCCATGTAACTGTCTAAATGCTTTTTTAATGGCAAAATTGTACCCCCTCCACTACTGCCTCTGGCACCTCGTTTGCAATAAGTGACTTTTCAACAAAATTAACTTAAGTGCAGAGTTAATATAAGCCTACTTGTGACCAATAAATAAACTTTAATCTGTAAACGGTGCCATCTTTGATGAAGAGTAAGATAAAAGCAAAATACCGCGGATGCTGGAATCTGAAATAAAAACAGGAAACGCTGGAAAAACTCAGCAGGTCCGACAGCATCTGTGGGGAGAGAATAGAGCAAATGTTTCAACTCTGGATGACCCTTCATCAGACTCAAAGCGTTGTCTCTATTCTCTCTTCTGTCTCTGTGGAGTTTGCACATTCCCTCCGTGTCTGTGTGGGTTTCCTCCGGGTGCACCGGTTTCCTCCCGCAGTCCAAAGATCTGCAGGTTAGGTGGATCGACCATGATAAATCGGCACTTAGTCTCAGGGGGACTAGCAGGGTAAATATGTGGGGTTACGGGGATAGGGCCTGGGTGGGATTGTTGTCGGTGTAGGCTCGATGGGCCGAATGGCCTCCTCCTGCACTGTAGTGATTCTATGATTCACAGATGCTGTCAGACCTGCTGAGATTTTCCAGTATTTTCTGTTTTTGATAAAGTTATACCTCCCAAAGTAAACAGAAAGTGGAAACAGAAGGTCCCTTATTTCATACCAAAATGGTGATTCTCGAACCACTGCCCAGAATCGACAGTCAGAAAAGGAACTTTGCTGTTCAATTAAAGTACTGTGTTCAGTGACTCACGTTAAAATAATCTGGGTCAAATACCTTCAATTCACAATATTGATTACACAATATTGATTACACAACATTGATCACACAGTATTGATTACACAATATTGATTACACAATAAGGATTACACAACATTGATTACACAATATTGATTACACAGTATTGATTACACAACATTGATGACACAATATTGATGACACAACATTGATTACACAGTAATGATTACACAACATTGATTACACAATATTACAAAGAACAATACAGCACAGGAACAGGTCCTTCGGCCCTCCAAGCCCGCGCCACTCCTTGGTCCAAACTAGACCATTCTTTTGTATCCCTCCATTCCCACTCCGTTCATGTGGCTAACCAGATAAGTCTTCATCGTTCCCAGTGTATCCGCCTCCACCACTTTGCCCGACAGCACATTCCAGGCTCCCACCACCCTCTGTGTAAAATACGTCCTTCTGATATCCGTGTTAAACCCTCCCCCCCCTCACTTTGAACCTATGACCCCTCGTGAATGTCACCAGCAGCCTGGGAAAAAGCTTCCCACCGTTCACCCTAAGGATGCTTTTCATAATTTTATACACCTCGATTAGGTCACCCTCATCCTCCGTCCTTCCAGTGAGAACAACCCCAGTTTACCGAATCTCTCCTCATAACTAAGCCCTTCCATACCAGGCAACATCCTGGTAAACCTCCTCTGTACTCTCTCTAAAGCCTCCACGTCCTTCTGGTAGTATGACGACCAGAACTGGGCGCTGTATTCCAAATGCGGCCAAACCAATGTTCGATACAACGGCAACATCAGACTCCAACTTTTATACTCTATGCCCCGTCCTATGAAGGAAAGCATGCCATGTGCCTTATTCACTACCTTCTCCACTTGTGACGTCACCTTCAAGGATCTGTCGACTTGCACAACGAACAAACAAAGAACAGTACAGCACAGGAAACAGGCCCTTCGGCCCTCCAAGCCTGTGCCGCTCCTTGGTCCAACTAGACCAATCGATGGCATCCCTCCATTCCCAGGCTGCTCATGTGACTATCCAGGTAAGTCTTAAAAGATGTCAGCGTGCCTGCCTCCACCACCCTACTTGGCAGCGCATTCCAGGCCCCCACCACCCTCTGTGTAAAAAACGTCCCTCTGATATCTGAGTTATACTTCGCCCCTCTCAGCTTGAGCCCGTGACCCCTCGTGATCGTCACCTCCGACCTGGGAAAAAGCTTCCCACTGTTCACCCTATCTATACCTTTCATAATTTTATACACCTCTATTAGATCTCCCCTCATTCTCCGTCTTTCCAAGGAGAACAACCCCAGTCTACCCAATCTCTCCTCATAGCTCAGACCCTCCATACCAGGCAACATCCTGGTAAACCTCTGCACTCTCTCTAACGCCTCCACGTCCTTCTGGTAGTGCGGCGACCAGAACTGGACGCAGTACTCCAAATGTGGCCTCACCAGCGTTCTATACAGCTGCATCATCAGACTCCAGCTTTTATACTCTATACCCCGTCCTATAAAGGCAAGCATACCATATGCCTTCTTCACCACCTTCTCCACCTGTGTTGCCACCATCAAGGATTTGTGGACTTGCACACCTAGGTCCCTCTGTGTTTCTATACTCCTGATGACTCTGCCATTTATTGTATAGCTCCTCCCTACATTATTTCTTCCAAAGTGCATCACTTCGCATTTATCCGGATTAAACTCCATCTGCCACCTCTCCGCCCAATTTTCCAGCCTATTTATATCCTGCTGTATTGCCCGACAATGCTCTTCACTATCCGCAAGTCCCTCTGCGTATCTACACCCTTTATGGTTCTGCCATTTATCGTATAGCTCCCCCCTACGTTAGTTCTACCAAAATGCATCACTTCGCATGTATCTGGATTGAACTCCATCTGCCATTTCTTTGCCCAAATTTCCATCTATCTGTATCCTTCTGTCGCCTCTGACAATGTTCCTCACTATCTGCAAGTCCAGCCATTTTGTTGTCATCCGCAAACTTACTGATCACCCCAGTTACATCTTCTTCCAGATCGTTTATATAAATCATAAATAGCAGAGGTCCCAATACAGAGCCCTGCGGAACACCACTAGTCACAGGCATCCAGCCGGAAAAAGACCCTTCCACTACCACCCTCTGTCAGCAGAGTCGCTGAGCAGAAACTGATAGCCAAGTTCCGCACACATGAGGATGGCCTAAACCGGGATGTTGGATTTATGTCACATTATCAGTAACCCCCACAGCTCGCCACAGCTTTCCCCCTGATCTTGCATAATATCACTAGCTGTTCTGTCTGGAGACAATACACATCTCTTTAACCTGTGTTTAATGTTCCCTCCACCCATATTATATGTACCTTTTAAGACCTGGCTGGCTGTAGAGATTTGCATTCTAATTAGTATTCTGTAACTTGATTTCTGTGTCTGTGTACTGTTGGAGAACAGATAACTACTCCATCTGACGAAGGGGCATCGCTCCGAAAGCTCATGGTATTTGCTACCAAATAAACCTGTTGGACTTTAACCTGGTGTTGTGAGACTTCTTACGTTGCTTACCCCAGTCCAACGCCGGCATCTCCACTTCTGTGACCAAGCCAGTTCTCCACCCATCTAGCCACCTCCCCCTTTATCCCATGAGATCAAACCTTTTGCACCAACCTACCATGAGGGACTTTGTCAAACCCTTTACTAAAGTCCATATAGACGACATCCACGGCCCTTCCCTCGTCAACCATTCTCGTCACTTCTTCAAAAACCTCCACCAGGTTAGTGAGGCATGACCTCCCTCTCACAAAACAATGCTGACTATCGTTAAGGAGTTTATTCCTTTCTAAATGCGCATACATCCTATCTCTAAGAATCCTCTCCAACAACTTCCCTACCACGGAGGTCAAGCTCACCGACCTATAATTTCCTGGATTATCCTTCCTCCCCTTCTGAAATAACGGGACCACATTAGCTATCCTCCAATCCTCTGGGAACTCACCTGTGTCCAGTGACGAGACAAAGATTTGCATCAGAGGCCCAGCGATTTCATCTCTCGTCTCCCTGAGCAGCCTTGGATATAATCCATCAGGCCCTGGGGATTTGTCAGTCTTTATATTCCTCCCTTGAAATGGAGATTTTCTCTAACGGGTCAACACTCCCCTCCGAGACACTCCCAGTCAACGCAGCCCTCTCCTTTGCGAATACCGACGCAAAGTATTCATTTAGGATCTCCCCTACTTCTTTGGGCTCTCAGCATAATTCCCCACTTTTGTCCCTGAGAGGTCCGATTTTTTCCCTGACAACCCTTTTGTTCCTAACGTATGAATAAAATGCCTTGGGATTCTCCTTAATCCTGTCTGCCAAGGACATTCGTGACCCCTTTTTGCCCTTCTAATTCCTCGTTTGAGTTCTTTCCTACTTTCTTTGTATTCCTCCAGAGCTCCCTCCGTTTTTAGCTGCCTGGACCTAACGTACGCCTCTCTTTTCTTTTTCACCAATCCCTCAATTTCCCTGGTTATCTATGGTTCTCGAATCCTACCCTTCCTATCCTTTTTTACAGGCACATGCCTATCCTGCAGCCCGAACAAATCTTCCTTAAAAGACTCCCACATGCCAGATGTGGATTTACCCTCAAACAGCCTCTCCCAATCAACAGCTGCCAATTTCTGCCTAATCCCACTTAAGTTAGCCTTCCCCCATTCCAACACCTTACCCTTGGGACACCACTCATCATTTTCCATCACTATCCTAAAGCTAACAGAATTGTGGTCACTATTTACCACATGTTCCCCTACCGAAACTTTGAAGACCTGACCGGGCTCATTCCCCAGTACGAGGTCCAGTATAGCCCCCTCTCTAGTCGGGCTATCTGCATATTGTTCCAAAGAACCTTCCTGTACACATTTTTCAAATTCCTCCCCATTCAGACTCCCAGCCCTTAGCGATTTCCAGTCTATACCAGGGAAATTGAAGTCTCCCACTACAACAACCCTATTTTTCCTGCACCTATCCAGTATCTCCTGACATATCCGTTCTTCCACTTCCCTTGGGCTGTTGGGGGGTCTGTAGTATACCCCCAAAACCGTGACTGTGCCCTTCCTGTTTCCAAGCTCCACCCACAGTGACTCGTTACACGACCCCTCTGAATTGTCCTCCCTCTGCACCGCTGTAATATGCTCTCTAACTAATACTGCTACTCCCCCACCTCTTTTGGTCCCTCCTTTGTCTCGCCTAAAACACTTGTACCCCGGAATATTCAGAATATTGATTACACAATATTGATTACACAATACTGATTACACAGTATTGATTGCACAATATTGATTCCACAATATTGATTACACAATATTGATTAAACAATATTGATTCCGCAACTTTGATTACACAGTATTGATTACAGTGCTTTGATTACAGAATATTGATTACACAACTTTGATTACACAATATTGACGATACAACATTGATTACACAACATTGATTACACAATACTGATTGTACAATATTTAGTGCACAATATTGATTTCACAACATTCAGACATACAGTGAAGAAATATAAACGGCATCATAATCTCTGTAAACTACTCAGTTTCCTTTAATTGACTGGTACTGGAGTGTGAAAAGACTACAATGTGACCAGCACATATTCACTTAGCAAAAGCGAGTCACAATCTAAGAGATGAATCTTAAAGAGTGCATTATACATGCTGAATTCCAAGATCACAGCAATCCCGTGAACCATCGAACCCACGGCAGTGCAGAAGGAGGCCCTACGGCCCATCGAGTCTGCACCGACTCTCTGACAGAGCATCTTATCTGCATTGGAATGATCCGGGTACATGTGTTCTTTTAAGACCAAAGTTAATATTTAAATGTGAAGACCTGAACGCCTCTCAATGCACAAATATTGTTCGTTTCAACATCATTTCCTGCAAACTTAACATAAATCTGTTTGTTCTGTATCAGGATATGTCCCTAAATATTACAGTGAGGATAACAAACTTCATTGAACTTTTTGCCATTCATCTCCTCCAATAAATTCGTGAGGTGATTGATTAAGCGCTAAAATAATTCACTCAGTTTGTTTCAAGCTTGAGAATACTTGAAACATAGAGTGCAAAATCACTGGAGACTTCATTGGGGCAGCACAGTGGTCAGCACTGCTACCTCACAGCGCCAGGGACCCAGGTTCGATTCCCGGCTTGGGTCACTGTGTGGAGTTTGCATGTTCTCTCCCATATCAGCGTGTGTTTTGTCCAGGTGCTCCGGTTTCCTCCCACAGTATGAAAGACGTGCCGATTGCAGTGCAGAAGGTGTCTATTCGGCCCTTCACGCCTGCACTGACTACAAACCCACCCAGCCCCCATGCCGGTAATCCCTCTTTACCCTTGCTAGTGCCCCCTGGCACTGAGGGGGAATTTAGGCATGGCCAATCCACCTAACCCGCACATCTTTGGAGTGTGGGAGGAAGCTGGGGCACCCGGAGGAAACCCACGCAGACACGGGGAGAACGTGCAGACATCACACCGAAAGTGACCCAAGTTGGGAATTGAACCCGGGTTCCTGCACTGTGAGGCAGTAGTGCTAACCATTGTGTCACCGTATGTCCCAGTCATTCACTGGCACTTGAGACCTTGCAATGTAATCAGAACCTGTCTGATACAGTAAACAATAAATCACATTCTAAAAGATTTATCACAAACTGTGCATCAAATGCTGCTATCCCAGAGTGGTTAATACTGCTGCATCACAGCGCCAGGGACCTGGGTTTGATTCCTGGCTTGGGTCAATGTCTGTGCTGGATCTGCATGTTGATATAGAATAGTCATAGAATCCCTACACAGCAGAAGGGGGCCATGCAGCCCATCACATCTGCACCGACCACAATCCCACACAGACCCTGTCCCCGCAACCCCACATATCTATTCTGCTAGTCCTCCTGACACTCAGGGGTAATTTAGCGTGGCCAATCCACGTAACCCAGACATCTTTGGCGTGTGGGAGGAAAGCGGAACACCCGGAGGAAACCCATACAGACAGGGGGAGAACATGCAGACTCCGCACAGAGAGTGACCCAAGGCTGGAATGAACACGGGTCCCTGGTGCTGTGAGACGGCACTGCTAACCACTGTGCCACCGTGCCGCGTTGTCCCCATGTCTGTGTCTCCATGGGTTTCCTCCGGGTGCTCTGGTTTCCTCCCACAGTCCGACCGACGTGCTAGTTAGATGCATTGGCCATGCAAAATTGTCCCTCAGTGGAAGAACAAATGTAGGGGGGACGTATACAATAAATGACAGAGCCATCAAGAGTATAGAAACGCGGAGGGCCCTCGGTGTGCAAGTCCATAAATCCTTGAAGGTGGCAGTAGAGGTGGAGAAGGTGGTGAAGAAGGAATATGGTATGCTTTCCTTGATAGGACGGGGCATAGAGTATAAAAACTGGAGTCTGATGTTGCAGTTGTACAGAACGCTGGTTCGGCCACATTTGGAATACTGCATCCAGTTCTGGTCGCCGCACTACCAGAAGGACGTGGAGGCTTTAGAGAGAGTGCAGAGAAGGTTTGCCAGGATGTTGCCTGGTATGGAGGGGCTTAGCTATGAGAGGAGATTTGGTAAACCATAGAACCATGGAACCTGAGAGAATTACAGCTCAGAAACAGACCTTTTGGCCCTTCTTGTCTGTGCCGAACCATTTTTTGCCTCGTCCCACTGACCTGCACTTGGACCATATCCCTCCACACCCCTCTCATCCATGAACCCGTCCAAGTTTTTCTTAAATGTTAAAAGTTTACCACTTTATCCGGCAGCTCATTCCACACTCCCACCACTCTCTGCGTGAAGAAGCTACCCCTAATATTCCCTTTAAACTTTTCTCCTTTTGCCCTTAACCCATGCCCTTTGGTTTTTTTCTCCCCTCGCCTCAACAGAAAAAGCCTGCTTGCATTCACTATATCTATACCAATCAAAATCTTATATACCTCTACCAAATCTCCCCCCAATCTTCTACGCTCCAGGGAATAAAGTCCCAACCTATTTGATCTCTCGGGCTTGTTCTCCCTGGAAAGACGGAGAATGAGGGGAGACCTAATCGAGGTGTACAAAATTATGAAGGGTATAGATAGGGTGAACAGTGGGAAGCTTTTTCCCAGGTCGGAGGTGACGATCACGAGAGGTCACGGGCTCAAGGTGAGAGCGGCGAGTTTTTCGTTGTCCAGAACACCAACAACCTGTCCTGATCCCCACATGCCGACACTATAGTTAAGAAAGCCCACCAACGCCTCTTACTTTCACAGAAGACTGACGAAATTTGGCATGTCAGCAACGAATCTCAGTAACTTTTACAGATGCATTATTTCTGGTTGGGTCACAGCTTGGTATGTCTCCTGCTCTGCCCCAGACTGTAAGGAACTACAAAAGGTTTTGAATGTAGCCCAATCCATCACGCAAACCAGCCTCGCATCCATTGACTCTGTCTATACTTCCCGCTGTCTCGGCAACGCATCCAGCATCATTAAGGACCCCACGTACCCCGGACATTCTCTCTTCTACCTTCTTTCTTCGGGAAAAAGATACAAAAATCTGAGATCACGTACCAATCGACTAAAGAACAGCTTCTTCTCTGCTGCCGTCAGACTTTTGAATTGACTTACCTCGCATTTAGTTGATCTTTCTCTGCACCCTAGCTATGACTGTGACACTACATTCTGCACCCTCTCCTTTCCTTCTCTATGTTTTGTCTGTATAGCGCGCAAGAAACAATACTTTTCATTATATATTAATAAATGTGACAATAATAAATCAAATCAAATCCAGATAAGCTGAAAATTAAGCTCACATCAATTTCGTGAAGCCCTTTCAGTCCCAGCAAGTCATTTGCAGTTGTCTTATTTACCAAACGGTCGCTACTTATCCGTTTGAGACATTAATATTCAAAAGAAAACAGAATAAATGACCTTCTTGTTGCCAGGATCTGAGATTTAGTGTTGATCTAAAAGGTAACTAAGTAAAAAGAAAGGTAATTCGACAAGAAAACCAGATGAATGGGAAATCGAATAGCTTTTTCCATAATTCACACAGACCCATAATTTGCAAAATCGTGGTTATATGATGCAGTCATACAACAAAGTGAATTTTAAATTGTATCTCTGCAAATCATCTTAATTTGGATTGCTCATCCACACAGACCACGATTCCAGCTATGGAAACTCTTTTAATTCATATCATTCATTCTCTCTCTCTATATTTGTTTACCCAACAATAATAAGATCAGATAGTCTGAGACTAGGTGACACAGTGGTTAGTGCTGCTCCCTCCAGCGCCAGAGACCAGGGTTCGCTTCCCGGCTTGGGTTACTGTCTGTGCGGAGTCTGACCGTTGTCCCCCATGTCATAGAGTCAGAGAGGTTTACAGCATGGAAACAGGCCCTTCAGCCCAACTGGTCCATGCCACCTTTTTTTAACCACTTAGCTACTCCCAATTGCCTGCATTTGGCCCATATCCCTCTCTACCCATCTTACCCATGTAACTGTCTAAATGCTTCTTAAAAGACAAAATTGTATCCGCCTCTGCTACTGCCTCTGGCAGCTTCTTCCAGACATTCACCGCCCTCTGTGTGAAAAAATTGTCCCTCTGGGCCTTTTTGCATCTCTCCCCTCTCACCTTAAAGCTATGTCCTCTACTTTTGGAGTCCCCTACCTTCGGGAAAAGATGTGGACTATCTGGGGCGGCACGGTGGCACAGTGGTTAGCACTGCTGCTTCACAGCACCAGGGACCCGTGTTCAATTCTGGTCTCGCATCACTGACTGTGTGGAGTTGGCACATTCTCCCTGTGTCTGCGTGGGTTCCCTCCGGGTGCTCCGGTTTCCTCCCATAGTCCAAAGATGTGTGGGTTAGGTTGATTGGCCATGCTAAATTGACCCTAGTGTCAGGAGAATTAGCAGGGATATGTGGGGTTATGGGAATAGGGCCTGGGTGGGATTGTGGTCGGTGCAGACTTGATGGGCCGAATAGCCTACTTCTGCACTCCAGGGATTCTGTGATTTGATGTTTAACACAGAAGTGAATTTGAAACATTATTTCTGTTTTCCTCCCCAGACAAACACGTTCTTTCCTGGCTGGTCTTTCGGGGCGTGGTTGTTGTTTGCGCTTAGAATCTGCTTCAGCACTTGATGTAA
Source organism: Mustelus asterias (assembly GCF_964213995.1). Classification (NCBI taxonomy): domain Eukaryota; kingdom Metazoa; phylum Chordata; class Chondrichthyes; order Carcharhiniformes; family Triakidae; genus Mustelus; species Mustelus asterias. The sequence goes on from NW_027590569.1 coordinate 90,605, forward strand.
CATCAATCCAGTAGTTGCATAAGCAGTAACACCGAAAATATCATTGTAGAGGACATCAACCCACTTCCTGCGAGCTTCATTGCAGCTGAATATCACATGAAGCAACTAGAGCAGCATCACCTTCTGAGAAATGAAGACAAGAGTGCGATTGTAAACTATCAACATTTTTTAAATCTGAAGGAGACATTCGACCTCCGGCATTTGTTGAAACTTCCTTTTGTAAAATTCTTTGAAGAACAATGAGCCAAACTGTCGTGGAAACTGCATTTTATTTCAGGATTTGAATATTTCAAGCAGCCTCATTGTCAGGTATACTAGTTCCTCAACAGAAAACAGAAGATTCATTCCTGAAACATTACACTGTGCATCACATCATTGAGTTGACAGCAAATTAGCATCATGACATTACTGTTTTAACGGGGGAATCTGGCCGAAAAATCTCTTATTTATAATATTGTGCGGAATAAAAAAAGACATTCCTTCTCATTTTAAACATCGCCATTCTGTGAAACATGGGAGCTAAAAAGAACATAGCACGGGAATTACTCATGACGATGCTTTGTCCGTCAGGCTCCCTTCTCATTTCTCATTCTGAAACCACCCAGTAAATCCCGGTGGCCACATGATGCTTTTGCGTTGTTTAATGTTGCATTATTTTGGGTTGAATGGAATCCAGTGGTTCAGTTCCGTTTTTGCATTGGCTTCAAGCGGATCGAGTTTATACAGCTTTACATTCCATGGCATGACTTGAGCTGAGCTCAAAGCTGGTTGGACGGTTGAGTTCAGTTGAACGCTGAGATGTCACAGTAATTTCATTGCAATGTTAATGTAAGCTGACTTGTGACACGAATAAATAAACTTTTAAACTAACATTTTTATCAAAGACAACCTTTCTTGACTAGTGCCCTGCACCCTAACAGCCTCTCCACCTACAGGGAAACATCTACACTCGAGATACAGAATTTCAGTGACTCCCTATTCACAGGATAATATATCGACATATCGATTGTCGTACTTCAGTACTTTTCCATTCACAGAGATGTACATTCTAAATATGTCTCTTTGCGCATCTCTATCCACACCTCCCATCTCTACACCCTAGATATGACTGTAACATTCAGCACCCTCTCCTTTCCCTGGAATCATTGAAACCCTACAGTGAAGAAAGAGGCCATTCGGCCCATCGAGTCTGCATTGACAACAATCCCACCCGGGTCCTATCCCCATAGTCCCAAATATTTACCCTGCTAATCCCTCTAACCTACATATCCCAGGACACTAAGGGGCAATTTATCATTGCCAATGCACCTAACCCGCACACCTTTGGATTGTGGGAGGAAACCAGACCCGGAGGAAACCCACGCAGACACAGGGAGAATGTGAAAACTCCACACAGACCGTGGCCCAAGCCGGGAATCAAACCCAGTTCTCTGGAGCTGTGATGCAGCAGTGCTAACCACCATGCCATTGTGCTGCTCACCACTGTGCAATATGCATTGTCTGTATAGCGTGCAAGAAACAATACCTTTCACTGTATACTAATACATGTGACAAGAATCAAATCAAATCAAAACAAATCATCACAAAATTAAATAATTTAATTTATTCCTCCATCTGCCAACTTGTTCCCCATTCTGTTATTTTGTCTATATCTCTGTGCAGCCCCTTTGAATTCTCCTCATAGCTTTAATTCACAATTAGTTTAGAATCATATTGGAAATCTGATAGCTTACTCCCAGCATCTTCAGTTATTTTGTTGACATATATTGGCCGAGTGGTATTATCGCCAGACTATTAATCCAGAAACTCAGCTAATGCTCCAGGGACCCGGGTTCGAATCCCGCCACGACAGGCGATGGAATTGGAATGCAATAAAAAATATCTGGAATTAAGAATCTACTGATGACCATGAAACTATTGTCGACTGTCGGAAAAGCCCATCTGGTTCACGAATGTCCTTCAGGGAAGGAAATCTGCCGTGCGGACCCGGTCTGGCTCACATGTGACTCCAGAGCCGCAGCAATGTGGTGGACTCTCAACTGCCCTCGGGCAAGTAGGGATGGGCAATAAATGTTGGCCCAGCCAGCGACGCCCATGTACCACGAACAAATAATAAAAAAACATAAACAGCTACATCCCCAATACAAATTTTTGCAATATTTCATAAGTTACAGCCAACCAGCCTGAATGTGCTTTAGTATCCCGACTCACTGTTCCGTGCCTGCTGACGAATTATCTATCCAATCCAGGCTGACAACCTGAGCCACAATCGGACACCTCGACTCTTTGTGCTGCGCGCTATGGGATTGTTCTAATCCAAATCTATGACATCAACTGGCCCCATCGTGTAGGGCGGTGAACTCACTTGCCTACATGACAAGGGTGTGATTCAGTATACTACCAATGATGTGAGTTCAATCTCCCTACAGGCTGCAGTGATTTGTAAATATTGTCTCCACACCTTGTCCAAGAATGGCATAGACAGAGCGGATAGTCAGAGGCTCTTTCCTGGGGTAGAAAAGTCATGTACCCGGGGCGATAGGTTAAAGGTGCGTGGGGAAAAGATCAGAGGAGATCTGTGAGGCAAGTTTTTTACACAGAGGGTGGTGAATGGCTGGAACGCGCTGCCCGAGGAGGTCGTGGGAGCAGGTATGATAGCGGCATTTAAGGGGCATCCAGATGAATACATGAATAGAATGGGAATGGAAGGATACGGATTCTGTAAGTGCATACAGTTTTAGTTGAGGCAGGCATTATGATCGGCGCAGGCTTGGAGGGCCGAAGGGCCTGTTCCTGTGCTGTACTGTTCTTTGTTCTTTGAGTGGTGAACTGAAATGTGCAGCACGGTGGTACAGTGGTTAGCACTGCTGCCTCACAGTGCCAGGGGCCCGGGTTCGATTCGTGGCTTGGATCACTGTCTGTGCGGAGTCTGCATGTTCTCTCCGTGTCTGCATGGGTTTCCTCCGGCTGCCCCCGTTTTCTCCCACAGTCTGAAAGACGTGCTGGTTAGGTGCGTTGGCCATGTTAAATTCTCCCTCTGTGTACCCAAACAGGCACTGGAGTGTGGGGACCAGGGGATTTTCACAGTAACTACATTGCAGTGTTAATGTAAGCCTACTTGTGACACTAATAAAAACAGCACATATCCTCGACTGCTCAGGGAGACGAGAGATGAAATTGCTGGGCCTCTGACGGAAATCTTTGTCGCTTCTTTGGACACGGGTGAGGTCCCTGAGGATTGGAGGATAGCGAATGTGGTCCCGTTGTTTAAGAAGGGTAGCAGGGATAACCCTGGAAATTATAGGTCGGTGAGCTTGACGTCCGTGGTAGGGAAGTTGTTGGAGAGGATTCTTAGAGACAGGATGTATGTGCATTTAGAACGGAACAATCTCATTAGTGACAGACAGCATGGCTTTGTAAGAGGGAGGTCGTGCCTTACAAATTTGGTGGAGTTTTTTGAGGAAGTGACAAAATCGGTTGATGAAGGAATGGCCGTGGATGTCGTCTATATGGATTTCAGTAAGGCATTTGACAAAGTCCCACATGGCAGGTTGGGTAAGAAGGTTAAGGCTCATGGGATACAAGGAGAAGTGGCTAGATGGGTGGAGAACTGGCTTGGCCATAGGAGACAGAGGGTAGTGGTCGAAGGGTCTTTTTCCAGCTGGAGGTCTGTGACCAGTGGTGTTCTGCAGGGCTCTGTACTGGGACCTCTGCTATTTATGATATATATAAATGATTTGGAAGAAGGTGTAACTGGTGTAATCAGCAAGTTTGCGGATGACACGTAGATGGCTGGACTTGCGGATAGCGAAGAGCATTGTCGGGCAATACAGCAGGATATAAATAGGCTGGAAAATTGGGCGGAGAGGTGGCAGATGGAGTTTAATCCGGATAAATGCGAAGTGATGCATTTTGGAAGAAATAATGTAGGGAGGAGTTATACAATAAATGGCAGAGTCATCAGGAGTATAGAAACACAGAGGGACCTAGGTGTGCAAGTCGACAAATCCTTGAAGGTGGCAACACAGGTGGAGAAGGTGGTGAAGAAGGCATATGGTATGCTTGCCTTTATAGGACGGGGTATGGAGTATAAAAGCTGGAGTCTGATGATGCAGCTGTTTAGAACGCTGGTGAGGCCACATTTGGAGTACTGCGTCCAGTTCTGGTCGCCGCACTACCAGAAGGACGTGGAGGCGTTAGAGAGAGTGCAGAGAAGTTTTACCAGGATGTTGCCTGGTATGGAGGGTCTTAGTTATGAGGAGAGATTTGGTAGACTGGGGTTGTTCTCCTTGGAAAGACGGAGAATGAGGGGCGATCTAATAGAGGTGTACAAGATTATGAAGGGTATAGATAGGGTGAACAGTGGGAAGCTTTTTCCCAGGTCGGAGGTGACGATCACGAGGGGTCACGGGCTCAAGCTGAGAGGGGCGAAGTATAACTCAGATATCAGAGGGATGTTTTTTACGCAGAGGGTGGTGGGGGCCTGGAATGCGCTGCCAAGTAGGGTGGTGGAGGCAGGCACGCTGAGATCGTTTAAGACTTACCTGGATCGTCACATGAGCAGCCTGGGAATGGAGGGATACAAACGATTGGTCTAGTTGGACCAAGGAGCGGCACAGGCTTGGAGGGCCGAAGGGCCTGTTTCCTGTGTTGTACTGTTCTTTGTTCTTGTTCTTTGTATTTACTGTATCAGCAGTTATCTATTTCAGAGCACTAAAGTCGGCTTTAAGTTTTGGCGATGTTATATGGTTTAAATCCCTCGACTGATACTTCCACCTCCAGATATTGAGAGCTCCTTGCTCTTATGAGTAAGTCCATTGGTTATCCTCTTTTCCTGCTATGGAAATGACGTGTTCCACTGTGAAAACAGATGCAGAATACAGAATCCTCAAAATAAAGATTCAGAAGGGTCCAGAGGGGGAATTCTTTCACATAGAGTGTGGCGAGTGTCTGGAACAAGCTGCCAGAGGCAGTAGGAGAGGGGGATACAATTTTGTATTTTAAAAAGCGTTTAGTCAGTTCCATGGGTACGATGGGTATAGAGAGACATGGGCCAAATGTGGGCAATTGGGACGAGCTTGAAGGTAAAAACTGGGCGGCACGGACACGTTGGGCCGAAGGGCCTGTTTCCATGCTGTAAACCTCAATGAGTCGATAACATAGGAACAGGAATTAAGAGCAGAAGTCGGCAAATTCAGCCCTTCGAGCCTGATCCGTCATTCAATCAGATCATGGCTGATCTCTCCCTGGTCTCAAATCCCCCTCCCCACCTGTTCCCCATATCCCCCTAATCCCTTTTTTATTAGAAGTATATCCATCTCCTTCTTGAAACCATTCAATGATTCAGACTCCCCCACGCTCTGGGGCAGCGAGTTCCACAAACTCACCACCCTCTGCGAGAAGTAGTTCCTCCTCATCTCAGTTTTAAATCTATCGCCTCTCAACCTATACCTGTGACCTCTTGTTCGAGATTGCCCCATAAGAGGAAACATTTGGTCTACAGTTACTTTATCAATCCCTTTAAAAATTTTATGTACCTCCATCAGATCCCCTCTCATCCCTCTGAACTCCAGTGAGTACAAGCCCAAAGTGATTAATCTCTCCTCATACGTCAATCCTCTCACCCCCAGAATCAATCTGATGAACCTCCTCTGAACTGCCTCCAATGCAGCAACATCCTTCCTCAAATAAAGAGACCAAAACTGGACACAATACTCCAGATACTCTGTGGGATTTTCATAGAATCATAGATAAAAAGATTCTTATCACTTGGAAAGGTTTCATCAGTAATGAGGGGACCTCAGTACATTTTGTTTTACCCGAAGTGGGAGGCAGCCATTCCTGATCGAAACTGGACGATCTTAATATGTTGGAACAGTGGAGTTCAAAGAGGTGCGAGAGACAATGAAATGGGGGATGGGAGGGAAGGAGGAAATGTAAGGAAAGTCACTGAGCTGAGTTATATGATTATATATAGAGGTGAGAGGGGAAAGATTTCAAACGGACCTGAGGGGCAACTTCTTCACGCAGAGGGTGGTGTGTGTATGGAATGAGCTGCCGGAGAAAGTGGTTGAGGCAAGTTCAATAGCAACATTTAAAAAGCATTTGGATCGAGGGAAAGGATTAGACGGATATGGACCGAACGCGGGCAATTGGGACCAACTGGGAGGGCACCATGGTCAGCATGGACTGTTTGGGCCGAAGGACCTGTTTCCATGCTGTATTGCTCTGTGACTCGATATAGGCTGTGTGACGAGATATTCTGTGACTAGCACTCTGCTGAGTGAAGTTGTAAAACTTGAAGTGTCCATCCAGAAACCAAGAAAGATTTATGTTTCAAAATACACCCCTGTTTCTGAATATTTTGGATTTCCACAGTGCAGTGGAAGAGTGTCAGAATTCATGTGGTTTGCCTTGAATATTGTGATAGCAGTTTTGCCTTGAATATTATTTCTGGAATTTGATCGATCAACATCTGTAAGAGATAATTGACAAGAAATTAGCAGGGGGGTAGCAGGGTAAATATGTCGGGTAATGGGGATAGGGCCTGGGTGGGAATGTGGTCAGTGCGGACTCGATGGGCCAAATAACCTCCTTCTGCACTGCAGGGATTCTATGATTCTATGATCTTGGTTTCAGATAAAGCTCGGCACAACATTGTGGGCCGAAGGGCCTGTTCTGTGCTGTACTGTTCTATGTTCTATCTATGAAAGTGCTTATAAGACTATTCTCACCAACTGGAATTTTAATAAGACTGTCCATAGTATACCACCTGAATCTCCCAGACCTCATTTTTAAATTTTGCCTCCTCGTAACTGACCCTTCAGCTCAGGGGAACAGCTGCTCTCTCTCCACCCTGTCCATGTCCTTCATAATCTTGTACACCTCGATCAGGTCACCCCTCAGTCTTCTCTGCTCCAGAGAAAACAAAACAAACCTTTCCAACCTCTCTTCATAGCTTAAATGTTCCATCCCAGGCAGTATCCTGGTGAATCTCCTCTGGACCACCTCCAGTGCAATCACATCCTTCCTATAATGTGTCGACCAGAACTGCACAGAGTACTCCAGCTGTGGCCAAACCAACGCTCTGTACAACTCCATCATGACCTCTACGTGTTTGTAATTTATACCCCGATTGACAAAGTTGAACAATAATATTCCAGCAACGAGGAATCGCTGGCAACCCCTCATCACACCTCAGCAGCTATAGACGCTGGTCGGGTCTGTGGTCCGGTGAGCCGTCCCTCTGGTCAGGAGGGAACCACTGCCGTTCCATCAGCCCAGGTATTCTGCTGCGGGGAAGCAACTTCACTCTCTCCAAAGTTAGGAGGTGGTGGGAGGAAGCTTCCTCATAGCAGACGTTATGTCCAATCTATTTAGGGTGTAGCAGTGACGAGTGGTTAGCACTGCTGCCTCACAGAGCGAGGGACCCGAGTTCGGTTCCCGGCTTGTGTCACTGCCTGTGTGGAGTCTGCATGTTCTCTCCATGTGTGCGTGGGTTTCCTCTGGTTTCCTCCCACAGTCTGAAAGACGTGCTGGTTAGGTGCCTTGGCCATGCTAAATTTTCCCTCAGTGTACACGAACAGGAACCGGAGTGTGGTGACTACGGGATTTTCACAGTAACTTCATTGTAGTGTTAATGTAAGCCCGCTTGTGACACGAATAAATATATTTTAATCGGTTGCAATCACCGACCAGGAACTCCAATGGCAGCGAGAATAGGATAGTAACTGGCTCCAGCTTGACCGATAGTGGATCAGTGTGTTTTCTGAGAGAAGCGATGGTGTCTGCCTATGGCATAAACCATGGCCATTTACTGAGGTCTCACACTGAAGGTCTTCTCTTTAATACACAGCAGAAACACTCCTGAGACTCGGCAGAGCAACCTATTAGAGTAATCAATTACAGTTGAGAAAACAAACAACACACTGCAATGCTGGCGCTGAGAAGGAGCAATGATTGGATTTGATTTGAATTATTATTGTCACATGTATTAGTACACAGTGAAAAACATTGTTTCTTGCGCGCTATACGGACAAAGCATACCATTCATAGAGAAGGAAAGGATGGAGTGCAGAATGTAGTGTTACAGTCATGGCTAGCGTGTAGAGAAGGATCAACTTAACATAATAATAAAGTATTATATAATATATATATATTATGTGTTGTATGCGGCTACCTGAATATAAGGTAGGTTCATTCAAAAGTCTGACGGCAGCAGGGAAGAAGCTGTTCTTGAGTCGGTTGGTACGTGACCCCAGACTTTTGTATCTTTTTCCCGACAGAAGAAGGTGGAAGAGAGAATGTCCGGGGTGTGTGGGGTCCATGATTATGCCGGCTGCTTTTCCCGAGGTAGCGGGAAGTGTAGACAGAGTCAATGGATGGGAGGCTGGTTTGAGTGATGGACTAGGCTTCGTTCACAACCCTTTATAGTTTCTTGCAGCCTTGGGCAGAGCAGAAGCCAGACCAAGCTGTGATACAACCAGAAATAATGCTTTCTATGGTGCATCTGTAAAAGTTGGTGAGAGTCGGAGCTGACATGCCAAATTTCCTTAGCCTCCTGAGAAATTAGAGGCACCGGTGGGTTTTCTTAACTTTTGCATCGGTGTGGGGGGATCAGGGCAGGTTGTTGGTGATCTGGACACCTAGAAACCTGAAGCTCTCGATCATTTCCACTTCAACCCCAATTTTCAATGAAAATAGTGTTTCATTGTGATGAGAAATTCAGATCAGAAATAAGTTTCATGATTTTCATTCCGGTCTGTTTCGTTACATTAAAGATACAATATAATTGCAATTTATTCAGGCTGTCAGTGGGGTGAATGATAGGCTAAATTTCCCCTTCGTGTCCCGGAGTGTGTCGGTTCGAGGTGTTGGTGGGGTAATTATGTTGGGTTATGGGGATAGGGCCTGGGTGGGATTGTTGTTGGTGCAGACTCGATGGGCCGAATGGCCTCTTTCGCACTGTTGGGTTTCTGTGATACAATTTATGATGAGTCTGTACTGACCAGAATCCCACCCAGGCCCTATTTCCGTAACCCCACGCATCCACCCTGATAGTCTCCCTGACAATAACGGGCAATTTTTAGCACGGCCAATGCACCCAACCTGCACATCGGATCCGAAAGCTTGTGTGGCTTTTGCTACCAAATAAACCAGTTGGACTTTAACCTGGTGTTGTTAAACTTCTTACTCTGGGGAGGTGCCAGCTGATTGGAAAAGAGCTAATGTAACGCCACTGTTTAAAAAAGGAGGTAGACAAAAGGCAGGTAACTACAGGCCGGTTAGCTTAACATCCGTAGTTGGGAAAATGCTGCAATCTATCATTAAGGAAGAAATAACAGGTCACCTGGAAAAGAATGGTTCAATCAAGCAGACGCAACATGGATTCTTGAAGGGAAAGCCATGTTTGAATAATTTACTGGAATTGTTTGAGGATACGACGAGTGCAGTTGACAGAGGGGAACCGGTGGATGTTGTGTAAATAGATTTCCAGAAGGCATTCAATAAGGTGCCTCACAAAAGGTTGCTGCATAAGATAAAGGTACACGGAGTTGGGGGTAAAGTGTTAGCGTGGATTGAGGATTGGCTATCTAACAGAAAGCAGAGAGTCGGAATAAATGGGTGCTTTTCCGGTTGGCAATCAGTGACTAGTGGCGTGCCGCAGGGATCGGTGCTGTGGACTCAACTATTTACCATATACATCGACGATCTGCAGGAGGTGAGCGAGTGTAGGGTAACACAGTTTACGGATTACACAAAGATGAGTGGGAAAGCAAATTGCGTGGAGGACAAAGAGAGTCTGCAGAGAGATTTGGATAGGCTAAGTCAGTGGGCAAGGATCTGGCAGATGGAGTATAACGTTGGTAAGTGTGAGGCTATCCACGTTGGAAGGAATAATAGTAAAATGGACTCTTATTTAAACGGTGAAAAATTACAACATGCTACTGTGCAGAGGGACCTGGGGGTCGTTGTGCATGAATCACAAAAACTCAGTTTGCAGGTGTAGCGGGTGATCAAGAAGGCAAATGGAATGTTGGCCTTTATCGTGAGAGGGATGGAGTATAAAAGCAGGGAGGTCATGCTGCAACTGTACAGGGTACTGGTGAGGCCGCACCTCGAGTACTGTGTGCAGTTTTGGTCCCCATATTTAAGAAAGGATGTATTAGCTTTGGAGTGGGTACAGAGAAGGTTCACCAGGTCGATTCCGGAGATGAGGGGGTCAGCTTATGAGGAGAGTTTGAGTAGACTGGGCCTGTACTCATTGGAGTTTAGAAGGTTGAGGGGCGATCTTATCGATACATATAAGATAATGAAGGGGCTAGACAGGGTAGAAGAAGCGAGGTTATTTCTACTTACAATGGAAACAAGAACTAGGGGGCATAGCCTCAAAATATAGGGGAGTCAATTTAGAACAGAGTTGAGGAGGAACTTCTTCTCCCAGAGGGTAGTGAATCTTTGGAGTTCTCTGCCCAATGAAGCAGTAGAGGTTACCTCGTTAAATGTGTTTAAGTCACAGATAGATAGATTTTTAACCATTCAGGGAATTAAGGGTTATGGGGAGCGGGCGGGTAAGTGGAACTGAATCCAGTATCAGATCAGCCATGATCTTATTGAATGGCGGAGCAGGCTTGAGGGGCTAGATGGCCTACTCCTGCTCCTATTTCTTATGTTCTTATGTTCTAACATTCCAGTCTATTGTTGTCAGATTCTGATCCAGTATTGTAATATCCCGTTCTATTAATCCCAGATCCTGACCCAGTATTGGAACATTACTGTCTATCGTTCTCAGATTCTGATACATATTGGGAACATTGCAGTCTATTGTTCTCAGATTCTGATCCTGTAATGGAACATTACAGTCTATTGTTCTCAGATTCTGCTGCAGTATTGGAACATCCCGGTCCATTGTTCCCTGACTCTGATCCAGCATTGGAACATTACACTCTCTTGTTCTCAGATTCTGATCCAGTATTGAAACATTACAGTGTATTGTTCCCAAATTCTGATCCTTTAATGGAACATTGCAGTCCATTGTTCTCAGATTCTGATCCAATATTGGAACATTACAGTCTAAAGATCTCAGATTCTGATTCATCATTGTAATATCCCAGTTCATTGTTCTCAGATTCTGATCCAATATTGGAACATTACAGTCTATTGTTTAGATTCTGATCAATGATTGGAACATAACAGTCTGTTGCTCTCAAATTCTGATCCTTTATGGGAGCAGTACAGTCTATTGTTCTCAGATTCTGATCCAGTATTGGAACATTGTAATCTCTTCTTTTCAGAATCTGATCCAGTATTGAATCTTGGCAGTCTATTGATCTCAGATTCGGATTCACTATTGGAACATTACAGTCTCTTGCTCTCAGATTCTGTTCAATTTTTCTAAAATTGCAGACTATTGTTCTCAGAGTATGATGCTTTATTGGAACATTACAGTCCATTGTTCTCAGAGTATGATCCAGAATTGGAACATTACAACCTTTAGTTTTCAGATTCTGATCCATTATTGGAACATTGCAGCCTACTGTTCTCAGAATCTGATCCATTATTGGAACATCCAGGTCTATTGTTCTCAGATTCTGATGCAGTTTTGGAATATTACATTCTATTGTTCTCAGATTCTGATCCAAGTATTGTAACATCCCAGTCATTTGTTCCCAGATTCTAATTCGTATTGGAACATTACAGCCTATAGTTCTCAGATTCTGATCAATTATTGGAACATTGCAGTCTACTGTTCTCAGGTTCTGAACCAGTATTGGAACATTGCAGTGTATGGTTCATAGATTCTTATCCATTATTGGAACATCCCAGTCCATTGTTTCCAACTTCTGATCCGTTATTGGAACATTCCAGTCTATTTGTCTCAGATTCTGAACTAGTATTGGAAAATTACAGTCTATTGTTTTCAGGTTATGATCCTGTATTGGACCATAGCAGTCTATTGTTCCCAGATTCTGATCCATAATGGAACATTGCAGGCTATTGTTCTCAGATTCTAATCCTGTATTGGAACATTACAGTGTATTGTTCTCAGATTCTGATCCATTAATGGAACATCCATTGATATTGTTCCCAGACTCTGATCCTGTATTGGAACTTTACAGTCTATTGTTCTCAGATTCTGATCCAGTATTGGAACATTGCAGTCTTTTGATCTCAGCACGGATTCGTGAAGGGCAAGTCGTGCCTCACAAATTTGATCGAATTTTTTGAGGAGGTAACTCAGCGTGTTGGTGAAGGTAGGGCAGTTGATGTATTATACATGGATTTTAGAAAGGCGTTTGATAAAGTCCCCCATGGTCGGCTTATGATGAAAGTCAGGAGGTGTGGGATAGAGGGAATGTTGGCCGATTGGATAGATAACTGGCTGTCTGATCGAAGACAGAGGGTGGTGGTCGATGGAAAATTTTCGGATTGGAGGCAGATTGCTAGCGGAGTGCCGCAGGGATCAGTGCTTGGTCCTCTGCTCTTTGTGCTTATTATTAATGACTTAGGCTGAAGGGTGGAGCAGTAAATTTGCTGATGACACCAAGATTGGTCGAGTAGTGGATGAGGTGGAGGGCTGTTGTAGGCTGCAAATAGACATAGATAGGATGCAAAGCTGGGCTGAAAAATGGCAAATGGAGTTTAACCCTGATAAATGTGAGGTGATTCATTTTGGTAGGACTAATTTAAATGTGGATTACAGGGTCAAAGGTCGGGTTCTGAAGACTGTGGAGGAATAGAGAGATCTTGGGGTTCATATCCACAGATCTCTAAAGGTTGCCACTCAAGTGGATAGAGCTGTGAAGAAGGCCTACAGTGTGTTAGCTTTTATTAACAGGGGGTTGGAGTTTAAGAGCCGTGGGGTTATGCTGCAGCTGTACAGGACCTTGGTGAGACCACATTTGGAATATTGTGTGCAGTTCTGGTCACCTCACTATAAGAAGGATGTGGAAGCGCTGGAAAGAGTGCAGAGGAGATTTACCAGGATGCTGCCTGGTTTGGAGGGTAGGTCTTATGAGGAAAGGTTGAGGGAGCTAGGGCTGTTCTCTCTGGAGCGGAGGAGGCTGAGGGGAGACTTAATAAAGATTTATAAAATGATGAAGGGGATAGGGAGAGTGAACGTTCAAAGATAATTTCCTTGGTTGGTGGAGCTATAACAAGGGGGCATAACTATAGGGTTCGTGGTGGGAGATACAGGAAGGATATTAGAGGTAGGTTCTTTACGCAGAGAGTGGTTGGGGTGTGGAATGGACTGCCTGCAGTGATAGTGGAGTCAGACACTTTAGGAACATTTAAGCGGTTATTGGATAGGCACATGGAGCACACCAGGATGATAGGGAGTGGGATAGCTTGATCTTGGTTTCAGATAAAGCTCGGCACAACATCGTGGGCCGAAGGGCCTGTTCTGTGATGTACTGTTCTATTTTCTATGTTCTAGATTCTAATCCAGAATTAGAACATTACAGTCTGTTGTTCTCAAATTCTGCTCCAGTATTGGAACATGACTGTCTATTGATCTCAGATTCTGATCCATCATTGTAATATCCCGGTCCACTGTTCTCAGATTCTAATCCAGTATTGGAACATTGAAGTCTACTATTCTCAGATTCTGATCAGTGATTGGAACATTACAACCTATTGTTCTCTGAATCCGATCCAGTATTCGAACTTTGCAGTGTATTGTTCTCAGATTCTGATCGAGTATTGGAACATTACAATCTATTGTTCACAGATACTGATCCATTAATGGAAATTTGCAGTCTGTTTTTTTCTCAGAGTCTGAACCAGTATTGGAACATTACAGCGTATTGTTCCCAGAGTCCGATCCAGTATTTGAACATTGCAAAATATTGTTCTCAGACTCTGATCCAGTATTGGGCCATTATAGTCCACTGTTCTCAGATTCTGATCCTTTATTGGAACATTACAGTCTATTGTTCTGAGATTCTGATCCAGTATTGGAACATTGCAGTCGATTGATCTCAGATTCTGATCCATTATTGGAACATTACTGTCTATTGTTTTCAGATTCTGTTCAATTATTCTAACTCTGCAGTCTGTTGTTCACAGATTTTGATCCTTTATTGGAACATTGCAGTCTATTGTTCTCAGATTCTGAGCCAGTATTGTAAAATCCCAGTTTATTGTTCCCAGATTCTAATCCAGTATTGGAATATTACAGCCTATAGTTTTCAGATTCTGATCCGCTTTTGGAACATGTTATTCCCAGATTCTGATCCATAATGGAACATTACAGTGTATTGTTCTCAGATTCTGATCCAGTATTGGACCATTGCAATCTATTTTTCCCAGATTCTGATCCATAATAGAACATTACAGCATATTGTTCTTAGATTCTGATCCAGCATTGGAAATTGCAGTCTATTGTTGCCAGGTTCTGATCAAGTATTGGAACATTGCAGTCCATTTTTCTCTGATTCTGGTCCAGTCTTGTAAAATCCCAGTCCATTGTTCCCACAGTCCAATCCAGTATTGGAACATTGCCGTCTCTTGTTCTCAGATTCTGATCCAGTATTTTAACTTTGCAGACTATTGAGCTCAGATTCTAATCCAGTATTGGAACATGAGAGTGTATTTTTCTCCGATTCTGACTCATTATTGGAACATGCAGTCGATTGATCTCAGATTCTGATCCAGTATTGTAATATCCCAGTCTATTGTCCCCAGATTCTGATCCAGTGCTGGAACTTTACAGTCTATAGATCTCAGAATCTGATCCAGTATTGAAACATTGCAGTCTATTGTTCTCAGATTCTGCTCCATTATTGGAACATTGCAGTTGATTGTTCTCAGAATCTGATCCGTTATTAGAACATCCCGGTCCATTTTCCCGACATTGCCATCCATTATTGGAACATGATGGACTATTGTTCTCGGATTCTGATCCATTATAGGAAAATTGCAGTCTATTTTTCTCAGATTCCGATCCATTATTAGAGCATCCCGGTCCATTGTTCCCACATTGTCATCCATTATTGGAACACTACAGTATGTTGTGCTCAGAATCTCATCCATTATCGGATAATCCCTTTCCATTGTTCCCAGACTTTGGACCAGTATTGGAACATTACAGTCTAATATTCTCCGATTCTGGCCCAGTATTGGAACATTCCGGTCCATTGTTCTCAGATTCCGAACCAGTATTGGAACATTACAGTCTATTGTTCAGATTCTGATCAACGATTGGAACATTGCAGTCTATTGTTCTCAGATTCTGATCCAGTATTGGAACATGACTGTCTATTGATCTCAGATTCTGATCCATCATTGTAATATCCCAGTCCACTGTTCTCAGATTCTTATCCAGTATTGGAACATTACAGTCTGTTGTTCTCAGATTCTGATCCAGTATTGGAACATTACATTCTGTTGTTCTCAGATTCTGATCCAGTATTGGAACATTGCATTCTATTGTTCACATAATCTGAGCCAGTATTGGAACATTGAAGTCTACTGTTCTCAGATTCTGATAAATGATTGGAACATTAGAGTCCGATCCAGGATTCAAACTTTGCAGTGGATTGTTCCCAGATTCTGATCGAGCATTGGAACATTACAATCTATTGTTCACAGATACTGATCCATTATTGGAAATTTGCAGTCTCTTTATTTCTCAGAGTCTGAACCAGTATTGGAACATTACAGCGTATTGTTCCCAGAGTCCGATCCAGTATTGGAACATTGCAGTCTATTGTTCTCAGATTCTGATCCAGTATTGGACATTTATAGTCCACTGTTCTCAGATTCTGTTCCATTATTGGAACATTACGGCCTATTGATCTCAGATTCTGATCCATCATTGTAATATCCCGGTCCATTGTTCTCAGATTCTGATCCAGTATTGGAACATTACGGCGTATTGATCTCAGATTCTGATCCATCATTGTAATATCCCGCCCCATTGTTCTCAGATTCTGATCCAGTATTGGAACATTACAGTCTATTGTTCAGATTCAGATCAACGATTGGAACATCACAGTCTGTCGTTCTCAAATTCTGATCCTTTATTGGAACTTAGCAGTCTATTGTTCTCAGATTCTGTTCAATTATTCTAACATTGCGGTCTATTGTTCTCAGATTCTGTTCAATTATTCTAACATTGCGGTCTATTGTTCTCAGATTCTGTTCAATTATTCTAACATTGCGGTCTCTTGTTCTCAGATTCTGCTCCAGTATTGGAACATGACTGTCTATTGATTTCAGATTCCATCCCATCATTGTAATATCCCGGTCCACTGTTCTCAGTATCTGATTCAGTAATGGAACATTACAGTGTGTTGTTCTCAGATTCTGAACCAGTTTTGTAACATTACAGTGTACTGTTCTCAGATTATTATCCAGTATTGGAACATTGCAGTCTATTGTTCAGATTCTGATCAATGTTTGGAACATGACAGTGTTGTTCTCAAATTCTGATCCTTTATTGGAACATTACAGTCTATTGTTCTCAGATTCTGATCCAGTGTTGGAACACTGCAGTCGATTGTTTTCGGAATCTGTTCAATTATTCTAACATTGCAGTCTATTGTTCTCAGATTATGATCCTTTTTTGGAACATTGCAGTCTATTTTTCTCAGATTCTGATCCATTGTAGGAACAACCCGTATCATTGTTCCCACATTCTGATCCAGTATTGGAACATTGCAGTCTCTTTTTCTCAGGTTTGGATCCATTATTGGAACATTACAGTCTATTGTTCTCAGACTCTGATCCATTATAGGAATAGCCCGGTCCATTGTTCCCACATTCCGATCCAGCATTGGAACATTGCCGTCTCGTGTTCTCAGATTCTGATCCAGTTTTGAAACATTGCAGTCGATTGATCGCAGATTCTGATCCATTATTGGAACGTTCGAGTCTATTGTTCTCAGATTCTGATCCATTATTGGAACATAACAGTGTATTTTTCTCAGATTCTGATCCATTATTGGAACATTACAGTGTGTTGTTCTCAGATGATGATCCAGTGTTGGCACATTACAGTCTATTGTTCTCAGACTCTGATCCAGTATTGTAACTTCCCTGTCTATTGTTCCCAGATTATAATCCAGTATTGGAATATTGCAGTCTATTGTTCTCATAATTTGATCCATTACTCGAGCATCCCCGTCCATTGTTCCCACATGGTCATCCATTATTGGAACATTACAGTGCATTGTTCTCAGATTCTCATCCATTATTGGAAAATCCCTTTCCATTGTTCCCAGACTTTGAACCAGTATTTGAACATTACAGTCTAATATTCTCCGATTCTGACCCAGTATTGGAACATTGCAGTCTCGTGTTCTCAGATTCTGATCAATGATGGGAACATTACAGCCTGTTCTTCTCAAATTCTGATCCAGTATTGGAAAATTGCAGTCTATTTTTCTCAGATTCTGAACCAGGATTGGAACATTGCACCTATTGTTCTCAGAGTCCGATCCAGTATTCAAACTTTGCAGTGTATTGTTCTCAGATTCTGATCCAGCATTGAAACATTACAATCTATTGTTCACAGAAACGTATCCATTATTGGAAATTTCCAGTGTGTTTTTTTCTCAGAGTCCGAAACAGTTTTGGAACATTACAGCGTATTGTTCCCAGAGTCCGATCCAGCATTCGAACATTTCAGTTTCTTGTTCTCAGATTCTGATCCAGCATTGAAACATTACAATGTATTGTTCACAGAAACGTATCCATTATTGGAAATTTCCAGTGTGTTTTTTTCTCAGAGTCCGAAACAGTTTTGGAACATTACAGCGTATTGTTCCCAGAGTCCGATCCAGCATTCGAACATTTCAGTTTCTTGTTCTCAGATTCTGATCCAGCATTGAAACATTACAATCTATTGTTCACAGAAACGTATCCATTATTGGAAATTTCCAGTGTGTTTTTTTCTCAGAGTCCGAAACAGTTTTGGAACATTACAGCGTATTGTTCCCAGATTCCGATCCAGCATTCGAACATTTCAGTTTCTTGTTCTCAGATTCTGATCCAGCATTGAAACATTACAATCTATTGTTCACAGAAACGTATCCATTATTGGAAATTTCCAGTGTGTTTTTTTCTCAGAGTCCGAAACAGTTTTGGAACATTACAGCGTATTCCCAGAGTCCGAATCAGCATTCGAACATTACAGCCTATTGTTCTCAGATTCTGATCCAGGATTGGAACATTGCAGTCTGTTGCTCTCAGGTTCTGATCCTTTATAGGAAGAGCCCGGCCCCTTGTTCCCACATTGTCATCCATTATTGGAAGACTACAGTGTACTGTTCTCAGATTCTCATCCATTATTGGAACATTCCTTCCATTGTTCCCAGACTCTGAACCAGTATTGGAACATACAGTCTAATGTTCTCCGATTCTGATCCAGTATTGGAACATTGCGGTCTATTGTTCTCAGTTTCTGATCAATGATTGGAACATTACAATCTGTTGTTCTCAGATTATAATCCTTTATTGGAACATTGCAGTCTCTTTTTCACAGATTCTGATCCATTATTGGAACATTGCAGTCTATTGTTCTCAGATTCTGATCCAGTATTGGAATATTACAGTCTATTGATATCAGATTATATTTTTCTCAGATTCTAATCCATTATAGGAACAACCCGGACCATGGTTCCCACATTCTGATCCAGTATTGGAACATTGCAGTCTATTTGTCTCAGATTCTGATCCATTATACGAACAACCCGGACCATTGTTCCCACGTTCTGATCCAGTATTGAAACTTTTCAGTCTATTTTTCTCAGATTCTGAACCAGTATTGGAACATTAGAGTCTATTGTTCTCAGAGTCTGATCCATTTTTCGAACATTGCAGTGTATTGTTCTCAGATTCTGATCTAGTATTCGAATATTTCAGTCTATTTTTCAGATTCATATCAATGATTGGAACATTACAGTCTGTTGTTCTCAGATTCTGATCCAGTGCTGGAACATTGCAGTCTATTGTTCTCAAATTGTGTTCAATTATTCTAACATTACAGTCTATTGTTCAGATTCGGATCCATCATTGTAATATCCCGGTCCGTTGTTCACAGATTCTGATCCAGTATTGGAACATGACAGTCTATTGTTCAGATTCTGGTCAATGATTGGGACATTACAGGCTGTTGTTCTCAGGTTCTGATCTATTATTGGAAAAATTGCAGTCTATTTTTCTCAGATTCTGAACCAGTGGTGGAACATTACAGTCTATTGTTCTCAGACTCCGATCCATTATTCGAACATTGCAGTGTATTGTTCTCAGATTCTGATCTCGCGTTGGAACATTACAGTCTCATGATCTCAGATCCTGATCCATCATTGTAATATCCCGGTCGATTGTTCTCAGATTCTGATCCAGTATTGAAACATTACAGTCTTTTATTCAGATTCTGATCAATGATTGGAACCTTGCAGTGTTGTTCTCAAATTCTAATCTTTATTGGAACATTTCAGTCTATTGTTCTCCGATTCTGATCCAATATTGGAACATTGCAGTCTATTTTTCTCAGATTCTGAACCAGTATTGGAACATTTCAGTCTATTGTTTAGATTCTGATTAATCATTGGGACATTACAGTGTTGTTCTCAAACTGTGATCCTTTATTGGAACATTACTGTCTGTTGTTCTCAGATTCTGATCCATTATTGGAAAATTGCAGTCTATTTTTCTCAGGTTCTGAACCATGATTGGAACATTGCAGCCTATTGTTCTCAGAGTCCGATCCATTATTCGAACATTGCAGTGCATTGTTCTCAAATACTGATCTAACATTGCAACATTACAGTCTATTTTTCTCAGATTCTGATCCAGTATTGTAAAATCCCGGTCTGTTGTTCCCAGGTTCTAATCCAGTATTGGAATATTACAGCCTACTGTTCTCAGATTCTGATCCAGTATTGGAACATTGCAGTCTATTTTTCTCATATTCTGAACCAGTATTGTAAAATCCTGGTCTATTGTTCCCAAATTCTAATCCAGTATTGGAAAATTACAGCCTATAGTTGTGAGATTCTGATCAATTATTGGAACATCCCGGTCTATTGTTCCCAGATTCTGATCCAGTATTGGAACTTTGCAGTCTATTGATCTCAGATTCCGACAAAGTAAATATGAGTGTGTATTTTCCTCAGCTTCTGATTCATTATTGGAACATTGCAGTCTATTGATCTCAGATTCTGATCCAGTATTGGAACATTACAGTCTATTGATCTCAGATTCTGATCCAGTATTTTAACATGACTGTCTATTGTTCTCAAATTTTGAGCCATTATTGGAACTTTGCAGTCTATTGATTTCAGAGTCTGATCAATTATTGAAACATTACAGTCTAATGCTCTCAGATTCTGATTCATTATTGGAACATTATAGTCTAGTGTTCCCGGATTCTAATCTGTATTGGAACATTAAAACCCCTCGTTCCCAGACTCTGATAAATTATTGGAACATTGCAGTCTCTTGTTCTCAGTTTCATATTCAGTATTGGAACATTACAGTGTATTTTTCTTAGAATCTTATCCATTATTAGCACATCCCTGTCCATTGTTTCCAGATTCTGATTCATTATTGGAACATGACAGCCTATTGTTCCTAGATTGTGATCCATTATTGGAGCATTACGGTCTGTTATTCTCAGATTCTGTTCCATTATTGGAAAATTGCAGTCTATCTGTCTCAGATTCTGAACCGGAATTGGAAAATTACAGTCTACTGTTTTTAGATTCTGATCCAGTATTGGAACATTAGAGTTGATTGTTCTCAGATTCTGATCCATTACTGGATAATTGTAGTCTATTGTTCTCAGATTCTGATCCATTATTGGAACATCCCTTTCCATTGTTCCCAGACTCTGAACCAGAATTGGAACATTACAGTCTAATATTCTCAGATTCTGGCCCAGTATTTGAACAATGAAATCGATTCTTCTCAGATTCTGATCCATTATTCGAACATTGCAGTCGAATATTCTCAGATTCTGATCCAGTATTGGAACATTACAGTTTATTGTTCTCAGTATCTGAGCCAGTATTAGAACATTGCAGTCATTTGTTCTCAGATTCAGATCAATTATTGGAACATTACAGTCTGTTGTTCTCAAATTCTGCAAAGTTTCAATTCTGAATCAGAATGTGGGAACAATGGTCCGGGGTTGTTCCTATAATGGATCAGAACCTGAGAGAAATAGACTGCAATGTTCCAATACTGGATTGAATACTGGATTCCAATACTGGATCAGAATCTGAGAACAATAGACTGTAATGTTCCAATAATGTATCAGAATCTGAGAACAATAGACATGGATGTCACATTAATGGATCAGAATCTGAGAACAATACACAGTAATGTTTGATTATGGATCAGAATCTGGGAACAATAGACTGCAATGGTCCAATCCTGGATCAGAATCAGAGAACAAGACACTGCAAAGTTCCAATATTGGATCAGAATCTGGGAACAATAGACCGGGATGTTCCAATAATGGATCAGAATCTGAGATCAATAGACTACAATGTTTCAATACTGGATCAGAATCTGAAACCAATAGACTGCAATGTTCCGATACTGGACAGAATCTGAGAACAATAGACTGTAATGTTCCAATAATGGATCAGAATCGGAGAACCAAAGGCTGTAATCTTCAAATAATGGATCAGAAAGTGGGAACTATAGACCGGGCTGTTACAATAGTGGATCCGAATCTGTGAACAATAGAATGTAATATTCCAACACTGGATCAGAATCCGAGAACAATAGACTGCAATACTGGGCGGCACGGTAGCGCAGGGGTTAGCACTGCTGCTTCACAGCTGCAGGGGCCTGGGTTCAATTCCCGGCTCTGGTCAGTGTCTGTGTGGAGTTTGCACATTCTCCTCGTGTCTGCGTGGGTTTCCTCCGGGTGCTCCGGTTTCCTCACACTGTCCAGAGATGTGCGGGTTATGTTGATTGGCCAGGTTAAAAAATTGCCCCATGGAATCCTGGGATGCGTAGGTTAGAGGGATTAGCGGGTAAATATGTCGGGGTCGGGCCTGGGTGGGATTGTGGTCGGTGCAGACTCGATGGGCCGAATGGCCTCCTTCTGCACTGTAGGGTTTCTATGATTTTCTTCTATGATATTCCAACACTGGATCTGAGAATCTGAGAACAATAGAATGTAATATTCCAACACTGGATCAGAATTTGAGAACAATAAACTGTAATGTTCCAAAAATGGATCAGAATCTGAGAACAATAGACTGTAATGTTCCTATAATGGATCAGAATCTGAGATCAATAGACAGCAAAGTTTCAATACTGGATCATAATCTGAGAATAATAGACGGTAATGTTTCAATAAAGCATCATAATCTGAGAACAATACACTGTAATGTTCCAATAATTCATCTGAATCTGGGAACACGGGACCGGGATGTGGCAATGATGGATCAGAATCTGAAATCAGTCGACTATTCTGATCCAATACTGGATCAGAATCTGAGAACAATCGACTGCAATGTTCGAATACTGGATCGAACTCTGAGAACAATAGGCTGTAATGTTCCAATCTTGGTTCACACTGTGAGAAAATAGAGTGCAATTTTCCAATAATGGATCAGAATCCGAGAACAATACATTGCGCTGTTCCAATACTGGATCAGAGTCTGAGAACAATAGGCTGCAATGTTCGAGTAACGGATCGGACTCTGGGAACAATAGACTGTAATGTTCCAATACTGGATCAGAATATCAGAACAACAGACTGTAATATTACATTAAGTGATCTGAATCTGAGAACAACAGAATGCAATGTTCCAATCATTGAGCAGAATCTCAGAACAATAGACTGCAATGTTCCAATACTGGTTCAGATTCTGAGAACAAGAGACTGCAATGTTCCAATACTGGATGAGAATCTGAGAATATAAGACTCTAATGTTCCAATTCTGGTTCAGAGTCTGGGAACAATGGAAAGGGATGTTTCAATACTGGATCAGAATTTGAGTACAACAGACTGTAATGGTCCAATACTGGCTCAGATTCTGAAAAGAATAGACTGCAATGTTGGAATACTGGATCACAATCTGAGAACAATAGACTGTAATGTTGCACTAAAGGATCATAATCTGAGAACAAAACTCTGTAATGCTCCAGCACAGGATCACAATTTGAGAACAACAGACTGTAATGTTCCAATAATGAATCCGAATCTGAGGACAATAGACTAATGTTCCAATAATGGATCAGAATCAGGTAACAATGGACTGGGATGTCCGATTAGTGGATCAGAATCTGAGAACAATAGGCTGTAATGTTCCAATATTGGTTCAGAACCAGAGAAAAACAGACTGCAATTTTCCAATAATGGGTCAGAATCTGAGAACAATCGACTGTAATGTTCCAATAATGGATCAGAATTTATGTACAACAGACTGTAATGGTCCAATTTTGGATCAGATTCTGAGAGCAATAGACTGCAATGTTCCAATAATGGATCAGAATCTGAGAACAATAGACTGCAATGTTCCAATAATGGATCAGAATGTGAGAACAATAGACTGCAATGTTCCAATAATGGATCAGAATCTGAGAACAATAGACTGCAATGTTCCAATAATGGATCAGAATCTGAGAACAATAGATTGCAATGTTCCAATACTGGATCAGAATCTGAGAACAATAGATTGCAATGTTACAATAATGGATCAGAATCTGAGAACAATAGATTGCAATGTTCCAATAATGGATCACAATCTGAGAACAATAGATTGTAATGTTCCAATAATGGATCAGAATCTGAGAACAATAGACTGCAATGTTGCAATACTGGATCACAATCTGAGAACAATAGACTGTCATGTTGCACTAAAGGATCATAATCTGAGAACAAACCTCTGTAATGCTTCAGCACAGGATCACAATTTGAGAACAACAGACTGTAATGTTCCAATAATGAATCCGAATCTGAGGACATTATACTAATGTTCCAATAATGGATCAGAATCAGGTAACAATGGACTGGGATGTCCGATTAGTGGATCAGAATCTGAGAACAATAGACTATAATGTTCCAATATTGAATCAGAACCAGAGAAAAACAGACTGCAATTTTCCAATAATGGGTCAGAATCTGAGAACAATAGACTGTAATGTTCCACCAAAGGATCATAATCTGAGAATAAAACTCTGTAATGTTCCAGCACAGGATCAGAATTTGAGAACAAAAGACTGGAATGTTCCAATAATGAATCTGAATCTGAGGGCAAAAGAGTAATGTTCCAATAATGGATCAGAATCAGGTCACAATGGACTGGGATGTCCGAATAGTGGATCAGAATCTGAGAACAATAGATTGTAATGTCCCAATACTGGATCAGAATCTGAGAACAACAGACTGCAATGTTCGAATAATGGATCGGACTCTGAGAACAATAGACTGTAATGTTCAAGTACTGGATAAGAATTTGAGAACAATAGACTTCAATGTTCCCAAACAGGATCAGAATCTGAGAACAAGGGAGTGTAATGTTCCAATGCTGGATCAGAGTCAGGGAACAATGGACCGGGATGTTCCAATACTGCAGCAGAATCTGAGAACAATAGACTGTAATGTTCCAATACTGGGTCAGGATCTGGGAATAATAGAACGGGATGTTACAATACTGGATCAGAATCTGACAACAATAGACTGGAATGTTAGAACATAAGAACATAAGAAATAGGAGCAGGAGTAGGCCATCTAGCCCCTCAAGCCTGCTCCGCCATTCAATAAAATCATGGCTGATCTGATAGTGGGTTCAGTACCACTTACCCGCCCGCTCCCCATAACCCTTAATTCCCTTAATGGTTAAAAATCTATCTATCTGTGACTTAAACATATTTAACGAGGTAGCATCGACTGCTTCATTGGGCAGAGAATTCTAAAGATTCACTAAGCTTTTGGAGAAGAAGTTCCTCCTCAACTCTGTTCTAAATTGACTCCCCCATATTTTGAAGCTATGCCCCCGAGTTCTTGTTTCCATTGTAAGTGGGAATAACCTCACTTCTTCTAACCTGTTTAGCCCCTTCATTATCTTTTATGTATCCATAAGATCTCCCCTCAACCTTCTAAACTCCAATGAGTACAGGCCCAGTCTACTCAATCTCTCCTCATAAGCTGACCCACTCATCTCCGGAATCGACCTGGTGAACCTTCTCTGTACCCCCTCCAAAGCTAATATATCCTTTCGTAAATAAGGGGACCAAAACTGTACACAGTACTCTAGGTGCGGCCTCACCAGTACCCTGTACAGTTGCAGCAAGACCTCCCTGCTTTTATACTCCATCCCTCTCACGATAAAGGCCAACATTCCATTTGCCTTCTTGATCACCTGCTGCACCTGCAAACTGAGTTTTTGTGATTCATGCACAAGGACCCCCAGGTCCCTCTGCACAGTAGCATGTTGTAATTCTTCACCGTTTAAATAAGAGTCCATTTTACTATTATTCCTTCCAAAGTGGATAACCTCACACTTACCAACTTTATACTCCATCTGCCAGATCCTTGCCCACTGACTTAGCCGATCCAAATCTCTCTGCAGACTCTCTGTGTCCTCCCGCAATTTGCTTTCCCACTCATCTTTGTGTCATCCGCAAACTTTGTTACCCTACACTCGCTCACCTCCTTCAGATCGTCTATGTATATGGTAAATAGTTGAGGCCCCAGCACCGATCCCTGCGGCACGCCACTAGTCATTGATTGCCAACCGGAAAAGCACCCATTTATTCCGACTCTCGGCTTTCTGTTACATAGCCAATCCTCAATCCAGGCTAACACTTTACCCCCAACTCCGTGTACCTTTATCTTCTGCAGCAACCTTTTGTGAGGCACCTTATCGAATGCCTTCTGGAAATCTATTTACACAACATCCACCGGTTCCCCTCTGTCAACTGCACTCGTCGTATCCTCAAAGAATTCCAGTAAATTAGTCAAACATGGCTTTCCCTTCAAGAATCCATGCTGCGTCTGCTTGATTGAACCATTCTTTTCCAGGTGTCCTGTTATGTCTTCCTTAATGATAGATTCCAGCATTTTCCCAACTACGGATGTTAAGCTAACCGGCCTGTAGTTACCTGCCTTTTGCCTACCTCCTATTTTAAACAGTGGCGTTACATTAGCTGTTTTCCAATCAGCTGGCACCTCCCCAGAGTCCAGTGAATTTTGAAAAATTACAACTGATGAATTTGCTATTACTTCTTCCGTTTCATTTAGTGCCCTGGGATGCATTCCATCCGGACCAGGGGAATATCATAGAATATCATTGAAACCCTACAGTGCAGAAGGAGGCCATTCGGCCCATCGAGTCTGCACCGACCACAATCCCACCCAGGCCCTACCCCCACATATTTTACCCGCTAATCCCTCTCACCTACGCATCCCAGGACTCTAAGGGGCAATTTTTTAAACCTGGCCAATCAACCTAACCCGCACATCTTTGGACTTGTCTACCTTTAGTTCTATTAGCCTACCCAGCACTACCTCTTTAGTAATAGTGATCGTTTTAAGGTCCTCACCCCCGACAGTCCCGGGTAAGGGCAGAAGTTGTTTTTTGTAGTTTAGTTAGGGCATCATGATCGGCATAGGTTTGGAGGGCCGAAGGGCCTGTTCCTGTGCTGTACTTTCCTTTGTTCTTTGTTGATTATTGATTACCTTGGATGACACCCTCAGGATGTAGTCTCCTTTACTGACAACTTTGCTTATATTATCATCAAAATGGTCTCACGAATGGACCCTGAGGAAGGGTCACACAGACGTGAAACATTGGCTCTATTCTCTCTCCACAGATACTGACAGACCTGCTGAGATCTCCCAGCATTTTCTGTTTTTGTATTCATTTATTGACTCCATTTGCTTTCATTCCCACGCAGCGTTCTCCTGTTCAGTTGATTTGTAAATGTTGAAATGTTCAGCAAACTGCTGGTTCATTCCGGGAAATATTAAGGCAAGTCCCCGAAAAATACATCATTCCTCAATCCATCTCGCGCCAGCTCCCCCATCCTTTACGTCTCTCCTATACATTGCAACAACCCTTTCTTCATCCTCGCCAAGAGTATCGTCACCTTGGCTCATTCCTCTGCCAGGTCACAAGCTCCGCATGAAGCCAAGAGCCGGAGAACCAGTTGGGAGCAGCACACTTGTTTATAAAGCGAGAATTCACAATACAGGAGACGCTGAGGTTGAGAATTTACCATAATGTGGACGTTCCAGAGCATCATCCTTCTGTTTGGATTGCTGGACACAGTCATGGGGGGGTAGGGACTTCGAGGGCCGAAGGGCCTGTTCCGGTGCTGTACTTTCCTTTGTTCGTTGTATGTATGGGCGGCATGGTGGCACAGTGGTTAGCACTGCTGCCACACAGCTCCAGATATCCGGGTTTGATCCATGGTTTGGGTCACTGCCCGTGTGGAGTCTGCACGTTCTCCCCGTGTCTGCATGGGTTTCCTCCGGGTGCTCCGGTTTCCTCCCACAGATCAGAAGACGTGCTGATTAGTTGCACTGACCATTCTAAATCCTCCCTCAGTGTACCCGAGCAGGCGCCGGAGTGTGGCAACTAGGAGATTTTCACAGCAACGTCATTGCACTGTTAATGTGAGCCTACTAGTTACATGAATAAATAAGCTCATTGATCCACTGGAGCAAGCTGAGAGGGGTGATTGAAAGCAGCAGTGCTGGTGAGAGATTAATTGAATTGTTTATTTATTTAATTAGTCAGCTAGTGTGTGTATTTTTTTGGCCTTTACTTTAACAGCAGTTTTTCAAGTTTAAAGTGAAAACTAGAAGTGGGCAGCAAAGGAGTCTGGGAAGGGTTTTTTAAGCGCGTGAAGTATAAAAGGTAGGCTGCAGTATACAGCGGGCAGCGTCGGGAGCGGGCAGTGTAGTGTGTGGGAAGCAGAGTGTGAGCTATAAGACTTTGGCTCACAGGGCTTAGGCTGAAAGGGCGAGCAGGGGTGAGTTGAATTCATTTTTGCACTTTCTACCTGGTACTGGCAAGGTATCTAGAGGGGATGGGTGTGCAGGCAGTGCAATGTTCCTCTTGCACTATGTTTGAGGTGAGGGACGACGACAGTGTCCCTACTGATTACACCTGTGGGAAGTGCACCCATCTGCAGCTCCTCCAAAACCGTGTTGGGGAACTGGAGCTGGAGTTGGATGAACTTAGGATCATCAGGGACGCAGAGATGGCCATAGACACAAGCTTTAGGAATACAGTTACTCCGAGGATTGAAAACAGATGGGTGACGGTGAGAGGGGCTGGGAGGAAGCAGTCCGTGCAGGGATCCCCGGTGGTCGTTCCCCTTAGCAACAAGTATTCCGCTTTGGATACGGTTGAGGGGGATGACATACCAGTGGTGAGCCGCAGTGAGAGGATCTCCAGCACTGTGTCCGTCTCTGTGGCTCGGGAGGGAAAGGGGGAGAGCGGGAGGGCGATAGTTATTGGGGACTCGTTAGTTAGAGGGATAGATAGGAGGTTCTGTGGCAGCAAAAGAGACTCACGGATGGTATGTTGCCTACCGGATGCCAAGGTCCGTGATGTCTCAGACCGTGTTTTCCAGATTCTGAAGGGGGAGGGGAAACAGTCACAAGTCGTGGTGCACATTGGTACCAATGACATAGGTAAGAGAAGGGACGGGGATTTAAAGCAGGAATTTCTGGAGCTGGGCTGGAAGCTGAGAGCCAAGACGAAACATGTGGTCATCTCTGGTACGTTGCCGGTACCACGTGATAGCGAGTTGAGGAACAGGGAGAGAGTGCAGTTAAATATGTGGTTGCAGGGATGGTGTAGGAGGGAGGGTTTCAGATACGTGGATAATTGGAACACGTTCTGGGGAAGGTGGGACCTGTACAAACAGGACGGGGTGCACCTGAACCAGAGGGGCACCAATATCCTCGGAGGGAAATTTGTTACGGCTCTTCAGGGGGGTTTAAACTAATTTGTCAGGGGAGTGGGAAAGGGAGTTGTAGTCCAGAAGTCAGTGAGGGTGGTGAGGTATTGGGGAAGGTATCAGGGTCAAGGGTGGGTACTGGTAGACAGGAAGGTGGGTTGAAGTGTGTCTACTTCAATGCAAGGAGCATCCGGAACAAGGTAGATGAACTTGGGGCGTGGATTGCTACTTGGGACTACGATGTTGTGGCCATTACGGAGACGTGGGTAGAACAAGGACAGGAATGGTTGTTGGACGTTCCGGGGTATAGATGTTTCACTAAGTGTAGGGAAGCTGGTAAAAGAGGTGGAGGAGTGGCATTGTTAATCAAGGATAGTTTAACAGCTGCAGAAAGGCACTTCGTGGGGGATCTGCACACTGAGGTAATATGGGCTGAAGTTAGAAATAGGAAAGGAGCGGTCACGTTGCTAGGAGTTTACTATAGGCCCCCAAATAGTAATAGAGATGTGGAGGAAGAAATTGCTAAGCAGATTATGGATATGTGTGGGGGTCACAGGGTAGTTGTCATGGGGGACTTTAACTTTCCAAATATTGATTGGAACCTTTCTCGGTCAAATAGTTTGGATGGGGCAGTTTTTGTGCAATGTGTGCGGGAGGGTTTCCTGACACAATATGTGGATGGGCCGACTAGAGGTGAGGCCACATTGGATTTGGTACTGGGAAATGAACCGGGCCAAGTGTTAGATTTGGTTGTGGGAGAGCAATTTGGAGATAGTGACCACAATTCGGTGTCTTTTGTTATTGCAATGGAGAGGGATAGGGTCGTACGGCAGGGCAAGGTTTACAATTGGGGGAGGGGTAATTATGATGCGATTAGGCAAGAATTAGGGGGCATAAGTTGGGAACAGAAACTGTCAGAGAAAGGAACTAATGAAAAGTGGAACTTTTTCAAGGAACAAATACTGGATGTCCTTGATAGGTATGTTCCTGTCAGGCAGGGAGGAAATGGCCGAGTGAGGGAACCATGGTTCACAAAAGAGGTGGAATGTCTTGTGAAAAGGAAGAGGGAAGCTTATGTAGGGATGAGGAAACAAGGTTCAGATGGCTCGATTGAGGGTTACAAGTTAGCAAGGAATGAGCTGAAAAAGGGGCTGAGGAGAGCTCGGAGGGGACATGAGAAGTCCTTGGCGGGTCGGATCATTTAAAACCCCAAGGCTTTTTACTCTTATGTGAGGAATAAAAGAATGACCAGGGTGAGGTTAGGGCCGGTCAAGGACAGTAGTGGGAACTTGTGTATGGAGTCAGTAGAGATAGGCGAGGTGATGAATGAATACTTTTCTTCAGTGTTCACCAAGGAGAGGGGCCATGTTTTTGAGGAAGAGAAGGTGTTACAGGCTAATAGGCTGGAGGAAATAGATGTTCGGAGGGAGGATGTCTTGGCAGTTTTGAATAAACTGAAGGTCGATAAGTCCCCTGGGCCTGATGAAATGTATCCTAGGATTCTGTGGGAGGCAAGGGATGAGATTGCAGAGCCTTTGGCGTTGATCTTTGGGTCCTCGCTGTCCACGGGGATGGTGCCAGAGGACTGGAGAATGGCGAATGTTGTTCCTCTGTTTAAGAAAGGGAATAGAAATGACCCTGGTAATTATAGACCGGTTAGTCTTACTTCGGTGGTTGGTAAATTGATGGAAAGGGTCCTTAGGGATGGGATTTACGAACATTTAGAAAGATGCGAATTAATCCGAGATAGTCAGCACGGATTCGTGAAGGGCAAGTCGTGCCTCACAAATTTGATAGAATTTTTTGAGGAGGTAACTAAGTGTGTTGATGAAGGTAGGGCAGTTGATGTCATATACATGGATTTTAGTAAGGCGTTTGATAAGGTCCCCCATGGTCGGCTTATGATGAAAGTGAGGAGGTGTGGGATAGAGGGAAAGTTGGCCGATTGGATAGGTAACTGGCTGTCTGACCGAAGACAGAGGGTGGTGGTCGATGGAAAATTTTCGGATTGGAGGCAGGTTGCTAGCGGTGTGCCGCAGGGATCAGTGCTTGGTCCTCTGCTCTTTGTGATTTTTATTAATGACTTAGAGGAGGGGGCTGAAGGGTGGATCAGTAAATTTGCTGATGACACCAAGATTGGTGGAGCAGTGGATGAGGTGGAGGGCTGTTGTAGGCTGCAAAGAGACATAGATAGGATGCAAAGCTGGGCTGAAAAATGGCAAATGGAGTTTAACCCTGATAAATGTGAGGTGATTCATTTTGGAAGGAAAAATTTAAATGTGGATTACAGGGTCAAAGGTAGGGTTCTGAAGACTGTGGAGGAACAGAGAGATCTTGGGGTCCATATCCACAGATCTCTAAAGGTTGCCAGTCAAGTGGATAGAGCTGTGAAGAAGGCCTATAGTGTGTTAGCTTTTATTAACAGGGGGTTGGAGTTTAAGAGCCGTGGGGTTATTCTGCAACTGTACAGGACCTTGGTGAGACCACATTTGGAATATTGTGTGCAGTTCTGGTCACCTCACTATAAGAAGGATGTGGAAGCGCTGGAAAGAGTGCAGAGGAGATTTACCAGGATGCTGCCTGGTTTGGAGG
The DNA here is from genome assembly GCF_964213995.1 of Mustelus asterias. Lineage (NCBI taxonomy): Eukaryota > Metazoa > Chordata > Chondrichthyes > Carcharhiniformes > Triakidae > Mustelus > Mustelus asterias. The sequence goes on from NW_027590569.1 coordinate 122,087, forward strand.
GTAGGTCATATGAGGAAAGGTTGAGGGAGCTAGGGCTGTTCTCTCTGGAGCGGAGGAGGCTGAGGGGAGACTTAATAGAGGTGTATAAAATGATGAAGGGGATAGATAGAGTGAACGTTCAAAGACTATTTCCTCGGGTGGATGGAGCTATTACAAGGGGGCATAACTATAGGGTTCGTGGTGGGAGATACAGGACGGATATCAGAGGTAGGTTCTTTACGCAGAGAGTGGTTGGGGTGTGGAATGGACTGCCTGCAGTGATAGTGGAGTCAGACACTTTAGAAACATTTAAGCGGTTATTGGATAGGCACATGGAGCACACCAGGATGATAGGGAGTGGGATAGCTTGATCTTGGTTTCAGATAAAGCTCGGCACAACATCGTGGGCCGAAGGGCCTGTTCTGTGCTGTACTGTTCTATGTTCTATGAAACTTGACCAGCGCTGTGTGAAAAGCAGAGAATGCCTGACTTACACCATTGTATCAGTAACATTCTCAAAGGGGCCACACATTCAAAAGGAAATCCAAGCACCTCATGCTAAACAGTAACTTGTGGGCAGGAAATGCAGCCTTGGCACAGTCACCATCTCGTACCAGGACTACATTTATAATGAAATGAAATATGAGCTTTACTAAAAATTGTACACCTTTTACTGAAAACGAAACAGTCCAGTGACTAAGCTGGGGCATCATACTCTGCTGCACAGATTGGCAACAGGGCTTCCCTCAGCACCCCTCGTGCTGATGTTGCTGTTATTGCTTTCATCAGAGGGCATGGAACAAGTAACATCTGACTCGATAATTCATGGAAGCCGAAAGTACAGAACACAACTGCATTCTTTGTCAGAAAGGCACCTGGATTGAGCTGTGCACCATGGGGTTAGTGCTCCCTCACAGCGCCAGGGATCCTGGTTCGAATCTGACCTTGGGTCACTCCATGTGTGGAGTCCGCACATTCTCCCCGTGTCTTCATGGGTTTCCTCCAGGTGCTCCACTTTCCTCCCACAGTCCAAAGATGTGCAGATGAGGTGCATTGGCTGTGCTAAAAATTGCCCGTTCTTGTCAGGGAGACTATCAGGGTGGATGCGTCGGGTTACGGAAATAGGGCCTGGGTGGGATTGTGGTCAGTACAGACTCATCATAAATTGTATCACAGAAACCCAACAGTGCGAAAGAGTCCATTCGGCCCATCGAGTCTGCACCAACAACAATCCCGCCCAGGCCCTATCACCATAACCCCACATATTTACCCCACGAACACCTCTAATGTACACATTCTGGACACGAAGGGAAAATTTAGCCTATAATTCACCCCACTGAGAGTCTCAATAGATTACAATTATATCGTCTCTTTAATGTAATTAAACAGAACGTAATGAAAAACATGAAACATATTTCTAATCTGAATTTCTCATCACAATGAAACACAATTTTCATTGAAAATTGGGGATGAAGCGGAAATGATCGAGAGTTTCAGGTTTCTAGGTGTCCAGATCACCAACAACCTGTCCCGATCCCTCCACACATTCGCGACAGTTAAGAAAACCCACCAACTCTTGTACTTCCTCAGGAGGCTAAGGAAATTTGGCATGTCCACTACGACTCCCAACAACTTTTACAGATGCATCATAGAAAGCATTCTTTCTGGTTGTATCACAGTTCCTGCTCTGCCCAAGGCTGCAAGAAACTATAAAGGTTTGTGAACAATGCCGAATCCATCACTCAAACCAGCCTCCCACCCATTGACTCTGTCTACACTTCCTGCTGCGTCGGGAAAAGCAGCCGGCATAATCAAGGACCCCACGCACCCCGGATATTCTCTCTTCCACCTACTTCCACCATCGGGGAAAAGATACAAAAGTCTAAGGCCATGTACCGACGGATGCGAGAGCAGCTTCTTCCCTGCTGCCATCAGACTTTTGAATGGACCCATCTTATATTAATTAGGTCACCATATATATAATATATATATATATATATATAGATACTATATATATATATATATATATATATATATATATATAATGTAATACCTTATTATTATATTAAGTTGATATTTCTTTAGCTATGATGGTAACACTACATTCTGCATCCTCTCCTTTTTGAAGGGTATGCTTTGTCTGTATAGCTTGCAAGAAACAATGTCTTTCACTGTATACTAATACATGTGACAATAATAAATCAAATCAAATCCAATCATTGCTCCTTCTCAGCACCAGCATTGCAGTGTGTTGTTTGTTTTCTCACCTGTAATTGATTACTCTAATAGGTTGCTCTGCCGAGTCTCAGGAGTGTTTCTGCTGTGTATTAAAGAGAAGACCTTCAGTGTGAGACCTCAGTAAATGGCCATGGTTTACGCCACGGGCAGACAGAAGCCAGAGGGTGGTTGTAGAGAGTTGTTTTTCAAACTGGAGGCCTGTGACCAGTGGTGTGCCTCAGGGATCAGTGCTGGGTCCACTGTTATTGTCATTTACATAAACGATTTGGATGAGAATATAGGGGGCATGGCTAGTAAGTTTGCAGATGACACCAAGATTGGTGGCATAGTGGACAGTGAAGAAAGATATCTCCAATTGCAACGGGATCTTGATCAACTGACCAGTGGGCGGACGAATGGCAGATGGAGTTTAATTTAAATAAATGCGAGGTGATGCATTTTGGTAGATTGAACCAGGGCAGGACTTACTCAGTTAATGGTAGGGTGTTGGGGAGAGTTACAGAACAAAGAGATCTAGGGGTACAGGTTCATAGCTCCTTGAAAGTGGAGTCATAGGTGGACACATTGGTGAAGAAGGCATTCGACATGCTTGGCTTTATCGGTCAGAACATTGAATATAGTAGTTGGGACGTCTTGTTGAAGTTGTATAAGACATTGGTAAGGCCACACGTGGAATACTGTGTGCAATTCTGGTCATCTTATTGTAGAAAGGATATTATTAAACTAGGAAGAGTGCAGAAAAGATTTACTGGGTTGCTACTGGGACTTGATGGATTGAGTTATAAGGAGAGGCTGAACAGACTGGGACTTTTTCCCCTGGAGCGTAGGAGGCTGAGGGGTGATCTTATAGAGGTCTATCAAATAATGAGGGGCACAGATCAGCTATATAGTCAATATCTTTTCCCAAAGGTAGGGGAGTCTAAAACTAGACGGCATAGTTTTAAGGTGAGAGGGGAGAGATACAAAAGTGTCCAAAGGGGCAAATCTTTCACACAGAGGGTGGTGAGTGTTTGGAACAAGCTGCAAGAGGTAGTAATAGAGGCGGGTACAATTTTATCTTTTGAAAAGCATTTAGATAGTTACATGTGTATAATGGGTATAGAGGGCTACAGGACACATCCGGGCAATTGGGATTAGCTGAGGGTTTTTTTAAAAAAAGGGCGGCAAGGACAAGTTGGGCCGAAGGGCCTGTTTCCATGCTTGTAAACCTCTCTGACTCTATGACACCATCGCTTCTCTCAGAAAACACACCGATCCACTATCGGTCAAGCTGGAGCCAGTTACTATCCTATTCTCGCTGCCATTGGAGTTCCTGGTAGGTGATTGCAACAGATTAAAATGGATTTATTCATGACACAAGTGGGCTTACATTAACACTACAATGAAGTTACTGTGAAAATCCCCTTGTCGCCACACTCCGGCTCCTGTTCGGGTACACTGAGGGAGAATTTCGCATGGCCAATGCAACTAACCAGCACGTCTTTCAGACTGTGGAAGGAAACCGGAGGAAACCCACGCAGACATGGGGAGAACCTGCAGACTCTGCACAGGCAGTGGCCCAAGCCGGGAACTGAACCCGGTCCCTTGTTGTTGAGGCAGCAGCGCTGTCCACTGTGATACCGCTCCACCCAAAAAAGAGTATACATGACGTCTGCTATGAGGAGGCTCCCTCCCATCACCTCCTAACTTTGGAGAGAGTGAAGTTGCTCCCCGGAGCAGAACACCTGGGCTGATGGAACGGCAGTGGTTCCCTCCTGACCAGAGGGACAGCTCATGGGACCACAGACCCGACCAGCTTCTATAGCTACTGAGGTGTGATGAGGGGTTGCCAGTGATTAGTCTTTGCTGGAATATTACTGTTCAACTTTGTCAGTCGAGGTATAGAATACAAAAGCAGAGAGGTCATGATGGAGTTGTATTAGAGGGATGAGCGTTGGCGAGGCCACGGCTGGAGTACTGTGTGCAGTTCTGGTCACCACATTATAGGAAGGATGTGACTGCACTGTGGGGGGTGCAGAGGAGATTCACCAGGATACTGCCTGGGGTGGAACATTTAAGGTAGGAGGAGAGGTTGGATAGGCTTGCGTTGTTTTCATTGTAGCAGCAAAGACTGAGGGGCGACCCGATTGAGGTGTTGAAGATGATGAGGGATGTGGACAGGGTGGAGAGGGAACAGCTGTTCCTGTTATTTGAAGGGTCAGTTACAAGGGGACACAAGTTAAAAATGAAGGGTGGGAGGTTTCAGGGGGATTTGACGAAAAACGTTTTTACTCAAATGGTTTTGATGGTCAGGAATGCGCTGCGTGGGAGGGTGGTGGAGGTGGGATGCCTCACATCCTTTAAAAAGTACCTGGATGAGAATTTGGTGCGTCATAACATTCAGGGCTATGGGACTGCTGGCAAGTGGGATTGGGTGGGCAGGTCAGGGCAGTTCATGCGTCGGTGCAGACTCGATGGGCCGAAGGGCCTCTTCTGCTCTGTGGTATTCTATGATTCTGTGATTCTGTGAACTTGATTCACCTGCTGTTTCCCCTCGCTTGAGGAATCATTCTTCCTTGTGGTGGGCGTTGGGAGGGAGAGCTGTGGTCGGGGTGATGAACTTTAACTTGTGAGCACAAATAACAATCATGATGTCGAAAGCAAATCTAACATCGGCTTTCTGCAGCTCTTTGATTTCATACAGGAAGTGTACAAAATGTGTCCCATCTAATTGGAGCTGCTTTATCATTCTTCTGAAGGTGAATCAGATGTTGCCCCGCACCGTCCTCTTCCCCACCCTCACACACATTCACAGCATGGCATGACACAGTGGCAAAGTGGTTAGCACTGCTGCCTCACAGCGCCAGGGACCCGAGTTCAATTCTGGCCTCGGGTCACTGTCTGTTCGCACGTTCTCCCCGTGTCTGCGTGGGTTTCCTCCGGATGCACCGGCTTCTTCACAGTCCAAAAATGTTTCGGTGAGGTGGATTGTCCATGCTAGATTGTCCCTTAATATCCAAAGACGAGCTGGTTAGGCACATTGGCCATGCCAAATTCTCCCTCAAAGTACACAAACAGGCGCCAAAGTGTGGCGAGCCGGGGATTTTCACAGTAACTTCATTGCAGTGTCAATGTAAGCCTACCTGTGAGTAATAAATATACTTCAACGTTTAACAGCATTTTGCTAATTTCAGAGCATAGAGCTCTGGTTAACTGAGAAAAGTATGGATGTTCGGGAACTTGGGGAAATAAATAGTGATGTCTTGAGGAGTGTACCTATAACGGAGAAGAAGGTGCTGCAAGTCTTAAAGCGCATCAAGGTAGATAAATCCCCGGGACCTGACGAAGTGTATCCCAGGATATTGTGGGAGGCTAGGGAGGAAATTACGGGTCCCCTAACAGAGATATTTGAATAATCGATTGTCCCAGGTGAGGTGCCTGAAGGTTGGAGGGTGGCAACTGGTTTGCCTTTGTTTAAAAAGGGCTGTTGGGGAAAACCTGGTAACTACAGGCCAGCGAGCCTCACATCTGTGGTGGGTAAGGTGTTGGAAGGTATTTTGAGAGAAAGGATGTACAGGCGTTTAGAGGCGCAAGGACTGATTAGGGACAATCAGCATGGCTTTGTGAGTGGAAACTCGTGTCTCACAAATTTGGTTGAATTTTTTGAAGGGGAAACCAGGAAGGTAGATGAGGGCAGTGCAGTTGATGTTGTCTATAGACTTTAGCAAAGGACGTTGACAATGTACCACGTGGTAGGTTGTTGCATAAGGTTAAAACCTCCGGGATCCAGGATGAGGTAACTAAATGGATACAAAATTGGCTTGATGACAGAAGCCAGAGGGTTGTAGAGGGTTATTTTTCAAACTGGAGGCCTGTGACCAGCGGAGTGCCTGAGGGATCAGTGTTATTTGTTATTTATATTAATGAGTTGGATGAGAATTTAGGAGGGATGGTTAGCAAGTTTGCAGATGATACCAAGATTGGTGGCATAGTGGACAGTGAAGAAGGTTATCTCAGATTGCAACGAGAACTTGATCAATTGGGCCAGTGGGCTGACGAATGGCAGATGGAGATTAATTTAGATAAATGGGAGGTGATTCATTTTGGAAGATTGAACCACGGTAGGACTTATTCAGTTAATGGTAGGGCATTTGGGAGAGGTACACGTTCATAACTCCTTGAAAGTGGAGTTACAGGTGGATAAGGTCGTGAGGAAGGTTTTTCCCAGATCAGAAGTGACGATCACAAGGGGTCACCGGCTCAAGGTGAGAGGGGTGAAGTATAACTCAGGTATTAGAGGGACGTTTTTTACACAGAGGGTGGTGGGGGCCTGGAAAGCGCTGCCAAGTAGGGTGGTGGAGGCAGGCACACTGACATCGTTTAAGACTTACCTGGATAGTCACATGAGCAGCCTGGGAATGGAGGATACAAACGATTGCTCTAGTTGGACCAAGGAGTGGCATAGGCTTGGAGGGCCGAAGGGCCTGTTTTCTGTGCTGTACTGTTCTTTGATGGCATTCCGCATGCTTGTTTTTATTGGCCAGAACATTGAATACTGGATTTGGGACGACTTGTTGCAGTTGTACAAGACATTAAACATAGAAACATAGAAACCCTACAGTACAGAAAGAGCCCATTCGGTCCATCGAGTCTGCACCGACCACAATCCCACTCAGGCCCTAGCCCCATATCCCTACATATTTTACCCGCTAATCCTTCTAAACTACGCATCCCAGGACACTAAGGGGCAATTTTAGCATGGCCAATCAACCTAACCCGCACATCTTTGGACTGTGGGAGGAAACCGGAGCACCCAGAGGAAACCCACACAGACACGAGGAGAATGTGCAAACTCCACACTGACACTGACCCAAGCCGGGAATTGAACCCAGGTCCCTGGAGCTATGAAGCAGCAGTGCTAACCACTGTGCTACCGTGCCACACTTGGAATAGCATGTACAGTTCTGGTCACCCTATTCGATAAAGGATATTATTCAACTAGAAAGAGTGCAGAAAATATTTATTAGAATGCTACAGAGGCTTGATGGCTTGAGTTAGAAGGAGAGTCTGGATAGACTGGGACTTTTCCCTGGAACGCAGCAGGTTTAGGGGTGACCTTACAGAGGTTGATAAAATAATGAGAGGCATAGATGAGCGAGAGAGTTAACATCTTTTCCCAAAGGTGAGGGAGTCTAAAACTAGAGGGCATAGGTTTAAGGTGAGAGAGGAACCATAGAACCATAGAACCATAGAAAATTACAGCTCAGAAACAGGCCCTTTGGCCCTTCTTGTCTGTGCAGAACCATTTTATGCCTAGTCCCACTGACCTGCACTTGGACCATATCCCTCCACACCCCTCTCATCCATGAACCCGTCCAAGTTGTTCTTAAATGTTAAAAGTGACTTTTCTCCTTTCACCCTTAACCCATGCCCTCTGGTTTTTTCTCCCCGAGCCTCAGCGGAAAAAGCCTGCTTGCATTCACTCTATCTGTACCCATCAAAATCTTATACAAATCTATCAAATCTCCCCTCAATCTTCTACGATCCAGGGAATAAAGTCCGAACCTATTCAATCTATCTCTGTAACTCAGCTTCTCAAGTCCCGGCAACATCCTTGTGAACCTTCTCTGCACTCTTTCAATCTTATTTACATCCTTCCTGTAACTAGCTGACCAAAACTGTACACAATACTCCAAATTCGGCCTCACCAATGCCTTATATAACCTTACCATAACACTCCAACTTTTATACTCGATACTCCGATTTATAAAGGCCAATGAACCAAAGGCACACTTTACGACCCTATCCACCTGTGACATCACTTTTAGGGAATTCTGTACCTGTATTCCCAGATCCCTCTGTTCAGCTGCACTCTTCAGAGTCCTACCATTTACCCTGTACGTTCTACTTTGATTTGTCCTTCCAAAGTGCAATATCTCACACTTGTCTGCGTTAAATTCTATTGGACAATGGACCAAAACACCGATCCCGACAGCACACCACTAGTCACAGGCCTCCACTCAAAGAAGCAATCCTCCACAACCACTCTCTGGCTTCTTCCATTGAGCCAGTGTCTAAACCAATATACTACCTCCCCATGTATACCTAGCGACTGAACCTTCCTAACTAACCTCCCATGAGGGACCTTGTCAAAGGCCTTGCTGAAATCCAGGTAGACAACATCCACCGCCTTCCCTTCATCCACTTTCCTGGTCACCTCCTCGAAAAACTCTAATAGATTGGTCAAACATGACCTACCACGCACAAAGCCATGTTGACTCTCCCTAATAAGTCCCTGTCTATCCAAATATGTGTAGATCCCATCCCTTATCCCACCTTCCAATAACTTGCCCACCACCGACATCAAACTTACTGGCCGATAATTTCCCGGATTTCTTTTGGAACCTTTTTTAAACAAAGGAACAACATGAGCCACCCTCCAATCATCCGGCACCTCCCCTGTGAATACTGACATTTTAAATATGTCTGTCAGGGCCCCTGCAAGTTCAACACTAGCTTCCCTCAAGGTCCGTGGGAATACCCTGTCCGGTCCTGGGGATTTATCCACTCTGATTTGCCTCAAGACAGCGAGCACCTCCTCCCCTTTAATCTGTAAAGGTTCCATGGCCTCCCTACCAGTTTGCCCCATTTCCGTAGACGCCATGCCCGTTTCCTCAGTAAATACGGATGCAAAACAACCATTTAGTATCTCCCCCATCTCTTTTGGTTCCATACACAGTCTACCACTCTGGTCTTCAAGTGGACCAATTTTATCCCTCACGATCCTTTTGCTGCGAACATACCTATAGAAGCTCTTTGGATTTCCCTTCACTCTGTCTGCCAAAGCAACCTCATGTCTTCTTTTAGCACTCCTGATTTCCCTCTTAAGTAGCTTCTTGCACTTTTTATACTCCTCGAGCATCTGATCTGTTCCTTGCTGCCTGTACATTTCATACAACTCTCTCTTCCTCTTAATCAGTGTTACAATCTCCCTCGAGAACCAAGGTTCCTTATTCCGATTTACTTTGCCTTTAATCCTGACAGGAACATACAAACACTGCACTCTCAAAATTTCTCCTTTGAAGGCCTCCCACTTTCCATTTACATCCTTACCAGAGAACAGCCTGTGCCAATCCACACTTCCCAGATCCCTTCTCATGTCATCAAATTTGGACTTTTTCCAGTTCAGAACTTCAACCCGAGGACCAGATCTTTCCTTATCCACGATCAGGTGGAAACTAATGGCATTATGATCACTGGATCCAAAGTGTTCCCTCACACTCACATCCATCACCTGCCCTAACTCATTTCCCAATCGAAGATCCAATATCGCATCCTCTCTAGTTGGCACCTCTATATACTGATGTAGAAAATTCTCCTGAACACATTTTACAAACTCTACCCCGTCTAAACCTTGAACAGTATGCGAGTCCCAATCTTTATGTGGAAAATTAAAATCCCCTACTATCACAACTTTGTGTTTCTTGCAGTTGTCAGCTATCTCTCCGCTGATTTGCTCCTCCAATTCTCGCTGACTATTGGGTGGTCTATAACACAAGCCCATTAATGTGGTCATATCTTTCCTGTTTCTCAGCTCCACCCATAGGGCCTCTGTAGACAAGCTCCCTAATCTATCCTGCCTGAGTACCGCTGTAACAGTTTCCCTGAGCAACAATGCCACCCCCCCCCCCCACCATTTATCCCTCTGCCTCTATCCCGCCTGAAACATTGGAACCCTGGAACATTGAGCTGCCAGTCCTGCCCCTCCTGTAGCCAAGTTTCACTAATGGCTATAATGTCATATTTCCATGTGTCTATCCACGCCTTCAGCTCATCTGCCTTCCCCACAATACTCCTGGCATTGAAATAGACACAACTCAAAACATTATTTCCACCACACTCTACCCTTCCGTTTGCGATTTTGCTTGATCTAACCTGTCTTTCTAACCCTGCTCCACTATCTGCTCTGGCACTCTGGTTCCTATCCCCCTGAAAATATAGTTTAAACGCTCCCCAATAACACGAGCAAATCTCACTGAGATACAAAAGTTTACAGAGGGGCAACCTTTTCACTCAGAGGGTGGTGAGTGTCAGGAGCAAGCTGCCAGAGGCCGTAGTAGAGGCGGGTGTAATTTTGCATTAAAAAAAAATTTTAGACAGTTGCATGAGGAAGATGGGTAGAGGGATATGGACCAAATGTGGGCAATTGGGACTAGTTTAGTGGTAAAAATTGGGCGGCATGGACAAGTTGGGCCGAAGGGCCTATTTCCATGCTGTAAAAGTCGATGACTCATCCACCCTTTATTCTCCACTCTCATCCAAACCAGCTGAAAGAACCTCAAACATGTTGGACAATACAGTAAGAAGTCTCACAACACCAGGTTAAAGTCCGACAGGTTTATTTGGTAGCACTGTTGTACAATTGCAGTAGCTGACACTTCTGCACTCCTGTCCTCTGGGTTCCCTTACCTACCTCAGCAGCCGTCACATCCTCCTGTCCCTGACCACTTTCCAAACTGGAAAGTTTTTTCTGAAGCCGTGTGACCGCCTCCTGAAACTAAGCTTCCAGGTAAAACTCTCCCTCCCTGATATGTTGCAGTGGCAAACTCCAGCTGAATGTCTCTGAGCGGAAGCTCCTCAAGCCGCAGATACTCACTGCAGACATACTTGCTCTGAATCACCAGTATCCATGAGCACCCACATACTGCAGTCATCACACATCAACTGCCCTGATATACTTCTGATCTTAAACTAACGACTTAATTATTTTATTCAGTTATTTATTTTAGATATTAATAAATCTTATCGCAAAGTACAGGACAAATTTCAACCTTGGGAAAATGGATCTTGACCACTTACTAGATATTCACCAACAGCTCGCCACCTCCCCTGTTGAAAAGCAGAAACCATTTCCCACAGGAAAAAAACGTTCGAACATACTCCCCACAAGGACCGACAAACAGACAACAGGAAACTACTGGATGCTGAATGAATAGAGTTTTACAACGTATCAGATTATCAGCACTACCTTACATCCTCATCTCGAAACTAAATGCTCAGTCAGTCTCACTGTTGTCCCTTCAAAACCATGTCTCACTCTCACCCTGCGCAAACACTGTCTTTGTTTTCACTCCACTCAATGCATTTCCCACTCTCACAATTCACTATTTTCAACCCTTTCAATAAAGAGTGAGCAGAACTGCAGGGAAGGAAGAGGACAGGATGTGATCCTCCAGTGACAGGCACCTTAACAAGCATTGGCAATGCATGTCCTCCTGCTCCACTGTGGGGGAGGCCTTGTTACCAGGGGCTGCAGACATCAGCAAGACCTGCCATGAAAGTCTGAGCCTCTTGATTCAGCTTGATTGTGTGGAACTGGTGCTCACACATGTCACCATCAGAGGTTCAAGGTGCTTCCGTGGTGTGGCGAGACAGTCGGGAAGTGCATATCAAGGTGAGTGATGCCCTGGACATCTGTCTCAGTAAAATATCTTCAGGCCTGATACAATTGTCAGACATTTATTTTGATACTAAAACTCTGTAGATCACATCGATTTGGTTTCCACAACCCGTGTGCCTCTATTGATCGGTCATTTTTAGCAGCCGAGCATTCAGCTTGTTGACACCGAAATATAACTCAGGATGAAGTACAGAAATCAAGCAAATAATCCCCCAATCACCGGGGCTGAGGCAGGTAAGAGGAAAATGCTGCATTAGCAGCAGAATGAACCGGGTTTTACAATGTACAGGCACTGGATCCCGTATCGGAGGCGTTGGGCACTGGACCTGTTCCAGAATTGTGGATTTGGAGTTCTGGATCGCGTGCTTGTAAAACACGGAGAATCAGTGAGAAATAAAGACCCTGAGGCTTTTCTAATTTAATTATTATACTTTTATTATTTCATAATTTTACATATTGCATTGCAACCGAGGGAGAGGCAGCTGTCACACTGACAGATGCTGTGAAAATTGAAGTTTCGGGCTGATTTGGCAGATTTTGTGCCCTATCTGCTGGGTTGATAAAACATGGAGAAGGAATGAGAAATAAAGACGACAAGGCTTTTAGCTCATTATTGTACATTTATTATTTCATAATTTTACAACTCAAATTACAGATCCACTGAGGAAGAGACAGCTGCCATTCAGACACAGGCTGTGAATATTGACAGTTCAGGGTTTAATGTGTGTCTTTTAAACATGTCCTGCAGCTTAAATTGTTTCAAGTACATGGGGTTTTCTTTCCGAAACACCTCTTGTCCCTTTTAGACCCACATAATATGCTGCTCTGTAATGAAGCTCTTCTGATCGATGCCATGAATCAATTCCTCCGTGATCCTTATTCACCTGTCAATAGACAGATTTATCTTCATCATCACCGCTCTCATTCTCTTTATTCTTGGTCAAGACCATGGTGTCTATTCCATTGTGTGGAACTTGGCAGTGAATTTCAGCATTGTTGCCAATATTACAGAATCCTCAACATCTTCTCCATCCAACAGCTGGGCTTCAGCACAGGAAAGTCTTTCAAAAATACCAGCAATATTTACAAAATATCTTTCTTCTCGGACACACGGACACCGTTAAATTCAGGTTTCATTTCATCATCACCAATCAAGGAAATTTCTCGAAGCTGGCAGGAAAATGCTGCATTTCTCACAGATGGGAGAGGATTTTACAATGTACAGGTACCAGACCCCATACCTGGGATGTCTGGGATCCAACATGTTCTGGTCTTGTGGACTTGGCAGATTTTGGGCTCTTTGTGGCGTGCTTATAAAACATGGAGAAGGAATGAGAAATAGAGACGACAAGGCGTTTAGTTCATTATTTTACATTTATTGTTTCATAATTTTACAACTCAAATTACACAACCACCGAGGATGAGATATCGACCGGACTGAGACAGGCTGTGAATATTGAAGGTTCAGGCACTGACTACACCGTTTAAACATGTCCTGTAGTTTATGGATTCTGGTTTCTGGATGGCATGCTGATAAAACACGGAGAATGAATGAGAAATAAATACTTTTATTTCATTATTGTACTTTTATTATTTCATAATTTTACAACTCAAATTGCATATCATCTGAGGAAGAGAAAGCAGGACTTTCACATCTGCCAATAGATCTTTAGCAACGTTTTTTCCTCAGAGAGATGAAAAACTCTAAATTCAGGTTTAATTTCACCATCACCATTTAGGAACATGGGAAATGGCTTGAGGTTGTGCCTTCCATTTATCAAACTACCTTGGGGTACCATTGGCCCAGCCTTGGCAGCACTGCAGAGTGCATGGTTAACATTGAATACTACTTGGAATTCCCTCCCACCCAAGCCTCTGTTCAATGCAATGAGCATTTTGTGCATGAGTTCAGCCTTGTATCTGGTCGCAATTGCCCGCAAAATGCATTGATCCTTGGGCTGAATGGAGGACACACATTTGGCAGAAAATAAGTTCTGAAAACAATGTTCCTGATGAGGAGAAAATAACCATGCAGCTCTCAGGAACCCCCAGACACCGACACTGAGCCCTGGCTTCAGGGACAAAATGGCTCTCGGACCAATCAAGGGAAATTGGTTGAGTCATCCATGTGCACTGATTGATTGGCCTTGTAAACAACAGGGAAGACTCTGATCCCTTTGAACAATGTAATCTTCTGACTGTCACCAATAACACATGTACACATGCCCTGCTCTTTGACCTTCTTCCAATATTATCATGGAAAATTCATCCAAGTATGTCTCTGCAGCTTCATGGCCAGCGAAGGTTTCTTCACCATATACTTTCAGCACACACACACCATGGCAGTTTGTAAACTTGTTCTGCCACCCTGACGCTCAATAACATGGTGTTGTTAGGCCTAGCTCTTTATGGAACACTTTCACTTTGGCCATGGTAATGGATATGTTGCACTCTGACAGTGTCTGATTCACTCTAATAACACTTTGTCTACATGGACAGTCTTTAACTGATGGAGGGTTTTCCTATTATCCATTAATTTGGGCACATCACTGTCAGAATAACATTTAATTTCTCAATTTGCTTCTTCAGATCATAAATGGGTGATTTCCCAACACCATTCTATTTGCTTAACCATTTCCCTGAGGTGCCTTTCTCCAGACGCATCAGTAACTCTACTTTCTGCTTTATAGTCAGTGACCTTTTATCTTGGTGCTCCTGCCAGCCACGGGACTTTTGACATGAAAACACTCGTAATAAAGTCTGGAATTATACAGAGAGAGACATGTTCGAGCAATGGTTAAACTGCGTGTGCTGATGATGGATATGGGAATAGAACAAAGAACAGTACAGCACAGGAAACAGGCCCTTCGGCCCTCCAAGCCTGTGCCGCTCCTTGGTCCAACTAGACCAATCGTTTGTATCCCTCCATTCCCAGGCTGCTCATGTGACTATCCAGGTAAGTCTTAAACGATGTCAGCGTGCCTGCCTGCACCAATCTACTTGGCAGCGCATTCCAGGCCCCCACCACTCTCTGTGTAAAAAACGTCCCTCTGATGTCTGAGTTATACTTCGCCCCTCTCAGCTTGAGCCCGTGACCCCTCGTGATCGTCACCTCCGACCTGGGAAAAAGCTTCCCACTGTTCACCCTATCTATACCCTTCATAATCTTGTATACCTCTATTAGATCTCCCCTCATTCTCCGTCTTTCCAAGGAGAACAACCCCAGTCTACCCAATCTCTCCTCATAGCTAAGACCCTCCATACCAGGCAACATCCTGGTAAACCTTCTCTGCACTCTCTCCAATGCCTCCACGTCCTTCTGGTAGTGCGGCGACCAGAACTGGACACAGTACTCCAAATGTGGCCTAACCAGCGTTCTATACAGCTGCATCATCAGACTTCAGCTTTTATACTCTATACCCCGTCCTATAAAGGCAAGCATACCATATGCCTTCTTCACCACCTTCTCCACCTGTGTTGCCACCTTCAAGGATTTGTGGACTTGCACACCGAGGTCCCTCTGTGTTTCTATACTCCTGATGACTCTGCCATTTATTGTATAACTCCTCCCTACATTATTTCTTCCAAAATGCATCACTTCGCATTTATCCGGATTAAACTCCATCTGCCACCTCTCCGTCCAGTTTTCTGGGACTTGACAAAATACTCTGTGCGTCAATTCCAAATTGTATCATGTGGCGTCAGCGTCAAGTGTAATAGGTTTTTGAGACCCTCCTGTTTCTGGGACGCTGGATAAGGGGTCCAGTATCTGTACCAGTTTACAAGAGGGATGATTCTCATTCAAATATACTGCACAGAATTCTAGGAAGTAGCCAAGTCGTGCTGAGGTCAAAGATGGTGGAGACACTTGTGTGGGAATGGTGACTTAAATCAGCTGATGAAATATTAGCCAATGGATCCAGCCTGAATAGTGAAATCAGCTTGAGCTATAAGTGTGACACATGCTGCCGGTGTATTTGCAGCAGATGGAGTGTCTGTAGTTTTCCTGTTATTGCACTGCTGGTGAACAATAATCTGATGAGAATTCTACCTCAACATCCAGCCCCGTGTTTGGGAAAATTATGATTCACTAAATTAAAGGAGGGCTGTCCATCAACAACACTCCAGTGATATACTTGGCCTCGCCATATCAAGCTTCATTACCCAGAGTAACAATTGGATCGTGTTTGGGAAAATTATGATTCCCTCAATTAAAGGAGGGTTGTCCTTATTCTTGAAATGAATTGGGATTCTCGATGATGTCTCTGAGGTCAGAATGGCAGCATTTAACACATTTAATTCAACCAAGGCATCAGCACCCTGATTCTGAGTCTGGCATTGATTCACTGAATCTTTGAAAGGAAACATTTCTCAAGAGGATTTGGATTTCATAGCAGGTCATTGCTGAGATCGGCATCAGCTGGATACCGTTTGACCAACCAGAGGTTCTGATGGCTGAATTGTACAATCCTCTCCTGAGGCTTCAGCAATCACAGGAATGGAGAGGAGAATTGGAAAAGCCGTGTCCACATTTCCCCTCACATCCCGCATGGCTCAGACACTCAGATGGAGCTCTTGCTGTGGGATCTGGTGATTGAAATGAGGTCACATTTGCCAAGGATGGAAGGAAACGGCCAGCCTCGTAAAACCAGCAGGCATGAATGGAAGTGGCTGAGAAAGTGAGCAGGAACATTGTGGTCCCTCAAACATGGGAAAAGTGTTTCAAGAAGTTCATGGACATCAGGAGGTCAGGAAAGTGCGTGACGTAACTCGCTCAGGAGCCGAGACTCACACTCTTATTTTCCCAGCATTTCCCAGCACAACTGGATAGTAGGGAGGCATGGTAGCACAGTGGTTAGCACTGCTGCTTCACAGCTCCAGGGACCTGGGTTCGATTCCCAGCTTGGGTCACTGTCTGTGTGTGAGTTTGCACATTCTCCTCGTGTCTGCATGGGTTTCCTCCGGGTGCTCCGGTTTCCTTCCACAGTCCAAAGATGTGTGGGTTAGTTTGATTGGCCATGCTAAAATTGCCCTTAGTGTCCTGAGAAGCGTAGGTTAGAGGGATTAGTGGGTAAATATGTAGGGATATGGGGGTAGGGCCTGGGTGGGATTGTGGTCGGTGCAGATTCGATGGGCCGAATGGCCTCTTTCTGTGCTGTAGGGTTTCTATGATTCCATGAACTCCACAAAACAACACCCCTTACACCTGCATTCATTCCTGTCTCTCCAGACTCTTCCTCACATCCTAATCTGAAAAGCCATGTGCTCACTCAGCCATATCATTGTGTCATCACAGCCATGTCTCACTCTCACCCTGCACTAACACTGACTTTGTTTTCACTCCACTCAATGCATTTCTCACTCTCACAATTCTCTATTCCCATCCCTTTCAGTTTGACTAACAAGTTCTACTACTTCACATATTTATCTAACTTTCCTGTAAAATTTGCAATGTTCTCATCCCTCAACCATTCCCAGTGACACAGCATTTAGATCGAGGTCGGTGGGAAGGTAGCTACAGACCGTCAATTATAAATAAATTAAAGGATGTAGAGCTGCACTGAGAAAAAGACTGGGACACAGAGGATGATGCCGTGAGGAGAATTTCAATTGTCCTCCATTCCTCCTTAGCTTTCTACAGACAATGATTGGTCTTGGGTTGGGATTCGATCGCTCTTCTAATTAATCCACTTGCCTTTGATACTTCATTTCTCATGATTTCACTCTGTGGCAGTTTGGTCAAAACCCCATTTCTGCACATTCACCCTGACACGAACCATGTACCTGCAGCAGAAGAAGAAATTAGACACAGAAAATACTGGACAGTAACAAGTATAACAACAGGTATTTTATAGCTTCCCTCAAATAGTAAAACCATTCACCCCATAAATACTGAAGATTCTGAGTGTAAAACTGACTGGTTTGTTACATTTCTTGTAATTTTACTGGTGTCAGCTCAGCACGAAAAGCAGAAGATTCCATAAGTTCTGGAGTTGAACAACTTCCAACTTCTTCAAACCATTTCCCAGTTTCTGCCTCCAAAGCTTTTCGTGCTAAGTGTCTGAATGAAGAATTTCTTCAACTCTCCACACTTCCTTTCTCACGTCTGAGTGCTCGGTGTTGGTGGAATATCTTAGCAGCTGAATGTTGATGTGTTCACTCTGCCCTAATTTAGTCATTCCTTCCATCCCGACACTACATTCAATATCAATCAGTCGCCTCAAGAGGAAGGTTCTCAACTACCTGTAAACATAAACATTTTACAGCACCAACCTTGTGAGTGCCAGCTGGCTACCAATGTTCCATTGTTCAAGCTCCCTTCGCAAAACAAAGATGTTCAGACCTTCTGCACATCCGCTTTCACTCCTAAAGGGATCAACCAGAGAGTAAGGGTCAGTGCAGCTCCATTTCTGTCACTGGAACGGGGTGTGAAACCTCCTGTCTCTAATTTAACCAGTTTACAAACCCAATGAAATGTGTGATCTCACTGTGATACCACCGTTTCCCTCATCCAGTTAAAGGGCCTCATCCTGATGCGGGTCTTGGGGAAACATCCCTGGGTTTCACTTTGGCCGTCATGATAGAAGGAGCTAGAATGTAAAAACAAATTCAGCGAATAAGAGGAGGGACTGGCCTTAATGAGAATATCAGCCTTCTCCCTGCCACATTCCCCGAGTGAAGGATGAACCCAATGTTCCAACATCCTGTTGAGTTTGTAGAGCTGAATGCTCCAGATCATCAATGATGCCGGAGACATTGATCAGGACCCACTGAGGCGGGGCTTTAATCATTGTCTGGGGAATTGATT
This sequence comes from Mustelus asterias, assembly GCF_964213995.1. Taxonomy (NCBI): domain Eukaryota; kingdom Metazoa; phylum Chordata; class Chondrichthyes; order Carcharhiniformes; family Triakidae; genus Mustelus; species Mustelus asterias. The sequence goes on from NW_027590569.1 coordinate 140,551, forward strand.
GCTGCCAATGGGAAGGTTTACATGGAGCCGATTCCAATTCAGACTGCACTATACATGTTGTTTAGATCCAGACTTTTCAATAAGTCGCTGCCCAAGAGAAGGGCAATAGTTGATGAACTACTTCTGTTCAGATTTATTGTGTACAAGTGGAGGGGAGAGTGGAGAAGGTGGTAAATGTCTTCCTGAACCTTTAGTGTGAGGCACAGTAAAGGAAGGTACTACTGCCCACAGTTCAGACTGACGCCAGTAATACAGCTGCAAACATTTACACAGCACGGAGTGAGCACCAAATTCAAGGACAGGTAGCAGCCAGTCAGTGAGAGACATACCTGAGAGTTGGGCTGTGTGACCATCTTTACCCAAGTTCCAGGACCCAGACAATCCATGAGCAACAACATTGAAGATTTATTCGCAACCGCAACTTCAGCTGTTCCATCCTATTCTGCATCAATATTACTGGCTCTGTTATAATCATCACATTGCTCATTATCATGTTCACACATTACCTTACAAGGTAATGATATTGAGACAAACCAATCACTTCTTGACCGCCCACCTTCACTCCGAGATAGATCAGGCCGTTAGTAAGAGTCTGTGAGTTCCACTGGAACTGGTTGTGCTGATGAACCGACTTTGATGTTTAATCTCAAGGTGATGCTCAGTGTGAGAACGAGACTTGCTCTGTAATATCATGAAACATCAACCAATCAAGGGCCTTGGCTTGATGGACAAATACCCTTGGGTTTCATTTGGGTCACAATCAGAGTGAGAAGATTATCTGATATATTCTGTCCGACAGATTGTGCAATGTTTGGAACTCTCTTCCCCAGAAAGTGGTGGAGGACAGGGTCAATGAACATTTTGAAGACAGAAGTAGATAGATTCCTGACTAACAAGGGAGTCAATGGTTCTCAGAGGTCGGCAGAGATGAGGCACATTCAGATCAGCTGTGATCTTACTGAATGGCGTTGGAACAGGCTCGAGCGCTCGAATGGGCCACTTCTACTCCTAATTCAAATGTTGGTATCAGCTAAAATAAAACATTTCCATATGGATACAACCCAGTGGACATGGCAGGTAGAGCAATGGTGATGGGATTGATGGCCTTCTCCATGTCCTCCTGCTGGGTAAACCATGTTTAAAATTGATTCTATATCCTTTGAATCAGTGTTTGTGGTTTCTGGGATATGGAGCACTGTAGGGCAGAATACTCGGGATAATCAGTGGTGCCAGCGAACATTGGTCATGATCCATTGGTGCTGGCTTGGTACCAGGGGCAGAGGAGCCAATCAGTGCTGTTGGGAGAAGCTGAACCAAAATCTTGCTGGAATATATGTGTTGTTGTAGCCGAGGATTCACAACGAGTTCAACCGAGAGAAAGGCTGTGGAAGATGAATCATTTTCATTGAGCTCCATTGTGTAGATTCAGTGAGCAGGGGACAGATATCTACCTGGAACTTTAGAGTGAGTCTAGCAAACATTGAACATTTCTGCCAAGCTCTAGAAATCTCCCAGCCAATCCTATAGGAGATGAATCCAATACAGAACAAGGCAACAAAACACAACTATTTCATCTTGCAGCCGTTTAACTGAATTTGTTGGGTCAATAAGAAAATTAAAATTAAAATACAACTATACCTTTCTGGCTACCTTCTCGAAGCTTCTGAAGATTCGGTCTATCATGTGTTTTGGTCTGATTTGTTTCACAGCATTTTTGATGGGTTTCAATGGGTGTTAATGTGTTTTAATTGTGGACCGTTTGTGTTTGTGTGCTGTGCGCCAAAATGTCTAGTTTCAGCCATATATAGACATCAAGTATTTTGTTTGACTGAAACACGTCTGCCCCATGTATATAGTGGTGATTTGTTTGTCGGGAAATGTATAACTGCCCTTTTACACTTGATAATGTGTCTCTGGTTTCGAATTTTCCGATCTTGAATTTTGTAAAAAGCCTGTGCTCGGCAGACTTGCCTCTGTGCATTTGGACTGAGGTAATCGCAGCTTTCCGAGGCCAGTGAGCCTCACATCTCTGGTGGGTAAGTTGTTGGAAAGCATTTTGAGAGACAGGACCTACAGGCATTTAGAGACGCAAGGACTGATTAGGGACAGTCAGCATGGCTTTGTGAGTGGAAAATCATGTCTCACAAATTTGATTCAGTTTTTTTCAATGGGTAACCAAGAAGGTAGATGATGGCAGTGCAGTTGATGTTGTCTGCATGGATTTTAGCAAGGCCTTTGAAAAGGTACCGCATGGTAGGTTGTTGCATAAGGTTAAATCTCACGGGATCCAGGGTGAGGTGTCTCAGTGGATACAAAATTGGCTTGTTGACAGAAGCCAGAGGGTGGTTGTCGAGGGTTGTTTTTCAAACGGGAGGCCTGTGACCAGCGGTGTGCCTCTCAGATCAGTGCTGGTCCACTGTTATTTGTCATTTATATTATTGATTTAGATGAGAATATAGGAGTCATGGTTAGTAAGTTTGTAGATGATACCAAGATTGGTGGCATATTGGACAGTGAAGAAAGTTATCTCCGATTGCAACAGGATTTTGATCAATTGGGCTGTCAAATGGCAGATGGATTTTAATTTAGGTAAATGCGAGGTGATGTATTTTGGTAGACTGAACCAGGGCAGGACTTGCTCAGTTAATGGTAGGGCACTGGGGAGAGTTACAGAACAAAGAGATCTCGGGGTACATGTTCATTGCTCCTTGAAAGTGGAGTCACAGGTGGACAGAGCGGTGAAGAAGGCATTCGGAATGCTTGGTTTCATTGGTCAGAACATTGAATAAATGATTTGGGACGTCTTGTTGAAGTTGTACAAGCCATTGACAAAACCACACTTGGAATACTGTGTACAGTTCTGGTCACCCTATTGTAGAAAGAATATTATTAAACAAGAAAGAGTGCAGGAAAGATTTACGAGGATGCGACCCGGACTTGATGGTTTGAGTTATAAGGAGAGGCTGGATAGAGTGGGACTTTTTTCTCGGGAGCGTAGAAGGCTGAGGGGTGATGAGGGGCACAGATCAGCTTGATAGTCAATATCTTTTTCCAAAGTTGATGGGGGGCGGGGGGGGGGGGGGGTGGTCTAAAACTAGAGGGCACAGGTTTAAGGTGAGAGGTGAAAGATCCAAAGTGTCCAGAGGGGCAATTTTTTTTACACAGACAGTGGTGAGTGTCTGGAACAAGCTGCCAGAGGTAGTAGTAGAGGCGGCTACAATTTTGTGCTTTAAAAAGCATTTAGACAGTTACATGGTTAAGATGGGCATAGAGGGATATGGGCCAAATGCGGGCAATTGGGATGAGCTGAGAACATGGAACAGTACAGCACAGTACAAGCCCTTCGGCCCTCGATGTTGGGCCAAGCTTTCCCCGAAACCAAGATCAAGCTATCCCACTCCCTATCATTCTGGTGTGATCCTTGTGCCTATTCAAGAACAGCTTGAAAGTTGCTAAAGTGTCCGACTCCACTATCACAGCAGGCAGTCAATTCCACAACTCAACCACTCTCTGCGTAAAGAACCTACCTCGGACATCCCTCCTATATCTCCCACCATGAACCTTATAGTTATGCCCCCTCGTAACAGCTACATCCATCCGAGGAAATGGTCTCTGAACGTCCACTCTATCTATCCCCCTGATCATCTTATAAACCTCTATTAAGTCGCCTCTCAACCTCCTCCTCTATAAAAAGAAAAGCCCCAGCACCCTCAACCTTTCCTCATGAGACCTAACCTCCAAACCAGGCAGCATCCTGGTAAACCTCCTTTGCACCCTCTCCAAAGCTTCCACATCCTGAGGGACAAGATTTATGAGCATTAAGAGGGGTTTAGTATGCTCAAGAATACTCAGCATGGCTTTGTCAAAGGCAGATCGTGCCTTACGAGCCTGGTGGAGTTCTTTGAAAATGTGACGAAACACATTGACGAAATGAAAGCGGTCGATGTGGTTTATATGGATTTTAGCAAGGCGTTCGATAAGGTCCCCCATGCAAGGCTTCTAGAAAAAGTGAGAGGGCATGGGATCCAAGGGGCTGCTGCCCAGTGGATCCAGAACTGGCTTGCCCAAAGGAGGCAGAGAGTGTCTATAGATGGGTCTTTTTCTAATTGGAGGTCGGTCACCAGTGGTGTGCCCCAGGGATCTGTTCTGGGACCTTTACTGGTTGTCATTTTCATAAATGACCTGGATGAGGAAGTGGAGGGATGGGTTGGTAAGTTTGCTGACGACACGAAGGTTGGTGGGGTTGTGGATAGTCTGGAGGGATGTCAGAAGTTACAGAGGGACATAGATAGGATGGAAGTCTGGGCGGAGAAGTGGCAGATGGACTTCTACCCATATAAATGCGTCGTGGTCCATTTTGGCAGGTCGAATGGGATGAAGGAGTACAATATAAAGGGAAAGACTCTTGGAACTGTAGAGGATCAGAAGGACCTTGGGGTCCGGGTCCATAGGACTCTAAAATCGGCCCCGCAGGTGGAGGAGGTGGTTAAGAAGGCGTATGGTGTGCTGGCCTTTATCAATCGAGGGATTGAGTTTAGGAGTCCGGGGATAATGATGCAGCTATATAAGACCCTCGTCAGACCCCACTTGGAGTACTGTGCTCAGTTCTGTTCGCCTCATTACAGGAAGGATGTGGAAAAGATTGAAAGGGTGCAGAGGAGATTTACAAGGATGTTGCCTGGATTGAGTGGCATGCCTTATGAGGATAGGCTGAGGGAGCTCGGTCTTTTCTCCTTGGAGAGCCGTAGGATGAGAGGAGACCTAATAGAGGTATATAAGATGTTGAGAGGCAGAGATTGGGTGGACTCTCAGAGGCTTTTTCCCAGGGTGGAAATGGCTGCTACGAGAGGACACAGGTTTAAGGTACTGGGGGGTAGGTACAGGAGAGATGTTAGGGGGAAGTTTTTCACGCAGAGAGTGGTGGGCGAGTGGAATCGGCTGCCGTCAGTGGTAGTGGAGGCAAACTCGATGGGGTCTTTTAAGAGACTCCTGGATGAGTACATGGGACTTAATATGATGGAGGGTTATAGATAGGCCTGAAGGGTGGGGATATGTTCGGCACAGCTTGTGGGACCGAAGGGCCTGTTTTGTGCTTTAGTTTTCTATGTTTCTATCCTTCTTATAGTGAGGTGATCAGAACTGCACACAATATTCCAAATGTGGTCTCACCAAGATCCTGTACAGTTGCAGCATAACTCCACGGCTCTTAAACTCAAACCACCTGTTAATAAAAGCTAACACACAATAGGCCTTCTTGACGGCTCTATCCACTTGAGTGGCAACCTTCAGAGATCTGTGGATATGATCCCCAAGATCTCTCTGTTCCTCCACATTCCTCAGAACCCTACCGTTGACCCTGTAATCCACATTCAAATTTGTCCTACCAAAATGAATCACCTCGCATTTGTCAGGGTTAAACTCCATCTGCCATTTTTCGGCCCAGCCTTGCATCCTATCAATGTCTCTTTGCAGCCTACAACAGCCCTCCACCTCATCCACTACTCCACCAATCTTGGTGTCATCAGAAAATTTACTGATCCACCCCTCAGCCCCCTCCTCCAAGTCATTGATAAAAATCACAAAAAGCAGGGGACCCCGCACTGATCCCTGTGGTACACCGCTGATAACTGGTCTCCAGTCTGAACATTTTCCATCCGCCACCACCCTCTGTCTTCTATGAGATAGCTAGTTACGTATACAATCGGCCAAATTCCCCTCTATCCCACACCTCCTTATTTTCTTCATGAGCCGACCATGGTGGAGCTTATTAAACGCCTTACTAAAATCCATGTATATGACATCAACTGCTCTATCTTCATCAACACACTTAGTTACCTCCTCAAAGAATTCAATCAAGTTTGTGAGTCAAGACTTACCCTTCACGAATCCGTGTTGACTATCCCGGATTAAGCTGCATCTTTCCAAATGGTCATAAATCCTATCCCTCAGGACATTTTCCATGAGCTTACCGACCACTGAAGTAAGACTAACCGGCCGATAATTACCATGGTCATTCCTATTTCCTTTCTTGAACAGAGGAACGACATTCGCCACTCTCCAGTCCTCTGACACTATCCCCGTGGACAGTGAGGACCCAAGGATCAAAGCCAAAGGCTCGGCAATCGCACCCCTTGCCTCCCAAAGAATCCTAGGATATATCTCAGCTGGCCCAGGGGACTTAACGACCCTCAGTGTTTTCAAAATTGCTAATGCATCTGCCCTCAGAACATCTACCTCCTCCAGCCTATCAGCCTGTATCACACTCTCATCCTCAAAAACATGGCCCCTCTCCTTGCTGAACACTGAAGAAGAGTATTCATTCAAAGCCTCTCCTATCTTTTCTGACTCCATGTACAAATTCCCACTCCTGTCCTTAGGGGTATTTAAAAAACGGGCGGCATAGACAAGTTGGGCCGAAGGGCCTCTTTCCATGCTGTAAACCTCTATGACTCTACCTTTCATTCAGGTCACTTTCTGTGCCCTTGTGTCAGTTTTTATGTCAGCTCCCTGTGCTTGTGTTTCTGGCCTCATGGCTGTCTGCAGCGGGTTCCCTTCCAATGATTCTACTTTACTCGAGCAGTCGCCGGCTGCTACAAATTCCATTGGGTTCACCAATTCCCTTCAGGGAAGGAAATTTGCCATCAACCTGATCTTATCTTGATCTGTCCAATGTGAATCCAGACTCAAAGCAATGTGGTTGACTCTCAACTGCTGTGTGAAATGGCCGAGGCAAGCGACTGGGAAATGAGGGGTGAGCAACAGTTCTGGGTTTGTCACTGACACCCACATCCAATGAAATAAATCAAAGAACACATCCCCCATCTTCGATCCGTGTCCCTCTAATTTTAAAAAAATGCCCATTTACTGGATTCCTTCAACAGAGGGAACAAATTCTCCCTGTCGAATCTATCGTCTTGAAAAAACATTTTAAACACCAGACTAATCATCTATGCAACACATGTTGTGATAATTTGACCTGTTAGTTCTCTGATATCCTCCTGCACCCCCCTCCAGGGCCAATATATCCTGAGTTGTGATGTTCAGGCTGGAACTCAAAACTCCCGATGGGGACTAATGAAGTGAGTGGTGACATTTTGTTTGGCAAATCCTTGGGCTGCATTTAAATGACAATGACTTCCCCGTGCTGCAGTGCAAGAACTGGTGTCCATGTGGTCACGTCGCAGAGAACAGGGAGTGCGGACAATGACAGCAATGGGATTCCTCACCGCCGTCTATTGACCTTAAGAAGTTTTTATGCTTGAAGCATATTTCACCATTGTTGGTAGTTTCAAAATCAGTTGTTTTAGTGTGACTATCTTCATGTAGTTTGAATTAATGGTATTACATATTGTAGCTGAATTAACAAAAGCCATTTAAAACAAAAACGACACCTGCCATATTGGAAAGCAGTTTAACAACACCAGGTTAAAGTCCAACAGGTTTATTTAGTAGCAAAAGCCACACAAGCTTTCGGCTTTTGCTACCAAATAAACATGTTGGACTTTAACCTGGTGTTGTTAAACTTCTTACTGTGTTTACCCCAGTCCAACGCCGGCATCTCCACATCATTGGAAAGCAGACAGATTAGTTCAACAGACAGCCTTAATTGTGGAAGAGTTAAAGGATAACTAATTCATTAAAATATGTGTTAGGTTGGTGTGGTGAGCATATCCTCCGCTCCAGAAGCATCCCTTCCTCTATTGAGTTTAAAGCCCTCTCTCCTTCCCTAGTTGTGTAGTTTGCAAGAACGTTGCTGGCAGCAGGTTCAGATGTAGATCATCCCAACGGTACAGCCCCCACTTTCTCCAGAACTGATTTTAATGTCCCACAAGCTGAAACTTACCTCTTCCACCAGTCTTTCAAACCATGTATTCATCTCTCTAATGTGATGTGCGCTATGCCAATTTGCACGTGGTTGAGGTAATCATCTCCAGATTATAACCTTGTGTGTTCTGTTGTTTAATTCAGTGTCCATTTCCTGATAATGTCTGTGCAGAAGCTGCTTCTTCATTCTACCTATGTCACTGGTACCGACATGGTCCACAACAATGGGATCCTCCTCACAACCACGGTCATCTCCAGCCAGATGTCCTGAACTCTGGCATGGGGCAGGCAACACAGTCAACAGCACTCTGACTCCTTGTTACAGAGAAAATTGTCAATCCCTCTGATGAAGGAGCAGCACTCCGAAAGCTCGTGCTACCAAATAAACCTGCTGGACTTGAACCTGGTGTTGTGAGAATTCTTACGTTGCCTACCCCAGTCCAACGCCGGCATCTTCACATCATCAATGCCTCTCACTATACTGTCACTTACTCCCACTAATTTACTCTGTGCCTCTCCCATCCCAGCCCCTCACCTCCCCCCACGGCCCACTGAACAGCTTCCTATACCACAGTGCCACAGTCAGTCACATCATGTGTGTCCAACTGACGCACATGTTAGACGGCTTGACAGCTCGGGAGCGGTGGGTGAATTCACTTTGGAGCATCCACGATGCTGAAGAAATCGTGGATATCACGTTCAGTGAGTTGGTCACACCGCAGATAACAGTTACTGAGGGAGATAGAGAATGGGTGACCACCAGACAGAGGAAGAGTCGGAAGGCAGTGTAGGGGTCCCCTGCAATCATCTCCCTCCAAAGCAGATATACCATTTTGGATACTGTTGGGGGAGATGGCTCACCGGGGGAAGGTGGCAGCAGCCAGGTTCATGGCACCCTGGCTGGCTCTGCTGGACAGGAGGGCAGGAAAAAGAGTGGCAGAGCAATAGTGATAGGGGACTCAATTGTAAGGGGAATAGACGTGTGTTTCTGTGGATGCAAACAAGACTCCAGGATGGTATGTTGCCTACCTGGTGCAAGGGTCAAGGGTGTCTCGGAGCAGCTGCAGGACATTCTGGAGGGGGGAGGGTGAACAAACAGCTGTCGTGGGGCATATCGGCACCAACACTGTAGGTAAAAAATGGGATGAAGTCCGACAAGCTGAATTTAAGGAGTTAGGAGTTAAACTAAAATGTAGGAGCTCAAAGGCCAGCAGGAATGAGCCATCACATGTTGCCCTTGAGAATGTGATGGTGAGCTGCTTTTTGACATTGCTGCTGTCCATTGGGTGTTGGGGAGGAAGTGTCTGGATTTGACTCAGTGACAGCAATGGAACAGTGATAGCGTTCCAAGTCAGCATGCTGTGTGTATTGGAGGTGATGTTGCTGCTGGTGATGTTCTCAGTTTCTGCTCTGTCTAGGAATAGTGTTTACTGGTTAGGAAGGTGCTGTTGAAGGAGTCTTGGTGAGTTCCTGCAGTGGATCTTGTTGGTGATATGCACGGCAATCTGTGATTCTCAGTCTGTGATTCTGCCACACGGCATTACTCTGTGTGTAAAGATAATACAGTAAGAAGTTTAACAACACCAGGTTAAAGTCCAACAGGTTTATTTGGTAGCAAAAGCCACACAAGCTTTCGAATCTCTAAGCCCCTTCTTCAGGTGACTGGGAATTCTGTTCACAAACAGAGTTTATAAAGACACAGACTCAATTTACATGAATAATGGTTGGAATGCGAATACTTACAACTAATCAAGTCTTTAAGAAACAAATAGTGTGACATGAACCCAATATCCCGGTTGAGGCCGTCCGCGTGTGTGCGGAAATTGGCTATCAGTTTCTGTTCAGCGACTCTGCGCTGTCGTGTGTGGCGAAGGCCGCCTTGGAGAACGCTTACCCGAATATCAGAGGCCGAATGCCCGTGACCGCTGAAGTGCTCCCCAACTTCAGCGGTTCATGTCACACTATTTGTAACGCCCACAGTTGCGTGGACCTGCAGAGTTTCACTGGCTGTCTTGTCTGGAGACAATACACATCTTTTTAGCCTGTCTTGATGCTCTCCCCACTCCCATTGTTTTGTTTCTTAAAGACTTGATTAGTTGTTAAACTTCTTACTGTGTTTACCCCAGTCCAACGCCGGCTTCTCCACATCATGTAAAGATAATACCCAAGCATTGTTCCTTTGTAAATATGTGATTCGTGTTTCTGTCCCTGGTTGTATCTATGATTCTCTCTCTGTGTTTCATTGTGTATCTGTGATTCTCTCTCTGTGCCCCTGTGTGTATCTGTGATTCTCTCTCTGTGTGTCCCTGTGTGTATCTATGATTCTCTCTGTGTGTGTCTCTGTGTGTATCTATAATTCTCTCTCTGTGTTTCATTGTGTATCTGTGATTCTCTCTCTCTTTGTCCCATTGTGTATATGTGATTCTCTCTCTGTGTTCCATTGTGTATCTGTGATTCTCTCTCTCTGTGTCCCTTTGTGATTCTGTGATTCTCTCTCTGTGTCCCTATGTGTATCTGTGATTCTCTCTCTGTGTCCCTGTGTGTATCTGTGATTCTCTCTCTGTGTCCCTGTGTGTATCTGTGATTCTCTCTCTGTGTCCCTGTGTGTATCTGTGATTCTCTCTCTGTGTTCCATTGTGGATCTGTGATTCTCTATCTGTGTCCCTGTGTGTGTCTGTGATTCTCTCTCTGTGTCCCTGTATGTGTCTGTGATTCTCTATCTGTGTTCCATTGTGGATCTGTGATTCTCTATCTGTGTCCCTGTGTGTGTCTGTGATTCTCTCTCTGTGTCCCTGTGTGTGTCTGTGATTCTCTCTCTGTGTCCCTGTGTGTGTCTGTGATTCTCTCTGTGTGTCCCTTGTGTGTCTGTGATTCTCTCTGTGTGTCCCTTTGTGTATCTGTGATTCTCTCTATGTGTCCCTCTGTGTATCTGTGATTCACTCTCTGTGTCCCTGTGTGTGTCTGTGATTCTCTCTCTGTGTCCCTGTGTGTGTCTGTGATGCTCTCTCTGTGTCACTGTGTGTATCTGTGATTCTCTCTCTCTGTCCCTGTGTGTATCTATGATTATATCTCTCTGTGTCCCTGTGTGTATCCACTACCAAATCCAATGTGGCCTCACCTCTTGTGGGCCTATCCACAAATTGTTTCAGGAAACCCTCCTGCACACACTGCACAAAAACTGCCCCATCTGAACTATTCGACCTACAAAGGTTCCAATCAATATTTGGAAAGTTAAAGTCCCCCATGACAACGACCCTGTGACCCCCACTCCTATCCATAATCTGCTTAGCAATTTCTTCCTCCACATCTCTATTACTATTTGGTGGCCTATAGAAAACTCCTAACAACGTGACCGTTCCTTTCCTATTTCTAACTTCAGCCCATATTACCTCAGTATACAGATCCCCCTCGAAGTGCCTTTCTGCAGCCGTTAAAATATCCTTGATTAACAATGCTACTCCTCCACCTCTTTTACCAGCTTCCCTACAATTACTGAAACATCTATACCCCGAACGTCCAACTATTCCTGTCCTTGTTCTACCCATGTCTCCGTAATGGCCACAACATCGTAGTCCCAAGTACCAATCCACGCCCCAAGTTCATCTACCTTGTTCCGGATGCTCCTTGCATTGAAGTAGACACACTTCAACCCGCCTTCCTGTCTACTGGTACCCACCCTTGACCTTGATACCTTCCCCAATACCTCACTACCCTCAACACTGACTTCCAGACTACCACTCCTTTTCCCACCCCCTGGACAAATTAGTTTAAACCACCCTGAAGAGCCGTAACAAATTTCCCTCCCGGGATATTGGTGCCCCTCTGGTTCAGGTGCACCCCGTCCTGTTTGTACAGGTCCCACCTTCCCCAGAATGTGTTCCAATTATCCACGTAGCTGAAACCCTCCCTCCTACACCATCCCTGCAACCACATTGTTTGAACCTTCCAAGCTAACGGAGAGTGTGTTAGCGGCTGAGATACAGCAAGCAGACTGAAATTCAAACAATTCAGTGGAGAGACCGCAACGGCAGAATGCTCAACGCTTTTCTTGAGTGACGTGGGTGTTTAATTATTTGTTGAATTTTTTTCTCTCTGTGAGTTTATGAACAGTGTTTGAAGTTCTCTGTCCCAGTATCTGCCTCCCGCACGGGCTCCTAGATTGTGTTGTATTATACACTTTATAACAGCAGCTTTAACTTTGCTGACAAAGGAGCATTTTCAATCTGGGTTTTGTCTCCTCTGTGGTTAAACAGCCTGACGCCAACTTGCTCCATCTGTTGTTTGTGACGCTTTCCAATTCCCTGGACACCAGCGAGTTTATTGCCCCCGAGACTGACTGAATAACATTTGTTTCCCATTGTGTTGTTTGAGCGGTCAGTTTTAGCAGGTCCTTTGCTGAATTAATAATTTAAAACTAACTCTGACCCTCCAGGAGGGAAATAAATCAGCTTTTCCAAAACTAACTCTTGGCTCCGTATGAAACCGTGACTGAAGTGTCAAATATCCTCCCAGAGAAAATAGCTGGAGGGACATTGTCAAAAACCAGAACCTCAGTGAGTCAGGTTCAAACATGTAAAGAAAAAACCTTTTGCATTTCCAGACCAACGCGTTAGTCACTGAGTTTTTATAGATACATTTCGGCGGGAGCGAGTATGTGACTTTCTCAAAGCCCCAACACAGCACAGAGCACTCAATCCCAGAAATATGTATTATGCTGCTTTTCTGATATTCCATTTGCAGGAAGTTCTCAAATACAGAATTATTGAATTCATCGTTAAAATCACCAGACCCTATCGGATATGATCAGCATTATTATAAACAGGAGGTGGAATTTCAAGTTGTCCATTATTCACACCAATAAACTGTCATTCAGGAATGTGTGTGCCATTGTGCCAAAGGACAGTTAATAATAATGCATTCCATTTGAACGTGTATTGTTTGTAATGGAGGATTTTGGACATTTTCTGAAGACGTGTTCATCGAAGTGTTTTGTCACTCACATGTTGGTGAAATGTCTGCCTTCGCCTATCCCATCACCTACCTTCCAATCTTGTGTGTGTTTATTCGTTCCACTGAAACCCCTTCCACCAGTCCATGGACACCCATTTGAACCACCTGACATCCTTTTGCATCTATTTTTATTCCCAGGTCTGTTGACTGATCCTGGAACAGAATCGCTTTCTGTGTTGCTGTATCGGCGGATTTGGTTTGACCTGTTTTTGAAGGTCCAGCTTTCTGTGTTATTTTGTTGTGATGTGATTTAATTCCTGTTTAAAGAACGGGGGAAGAACTGCCTTTCGCCGACACAGAATCCAGATTTGTTCAGATTCTGGAAACATGTGTTGTCAGTGACAACTCACAGACAGACTTTCCACCAGTTTGTTGCTGAAAAACGCCTTTACCCAGGTGCTGCTGCGAGACAATCAAAGGACACGGACTTGTTCGCAGGTTCAAACTTAGTGTTATTAAGAACATTTGCAAGTTAAAGGAAACAATTCTTATAACAGAAATTCAGTGAACTTTTCTCTAAATCTATCTGAATAAGCACTAAAGAGAGATTTAGACTATTGAGTTGGATGAACAGCCATGATCGACATGAAATGCGTAGCAGGCTCGAAGGGACAAAAGGCCTCCTCCTGCTGCTATCTCCGATGTTTCTATGTTTAAACTTGCTCTTGTCCTGAATCATAGCTGTTTTGGTATGTTTTCACCTTCCATTTTCAATAGGGCCGGATCCCCACCTGCTGTCCGCTGTGCTGAAGGTCGATGTTTATTTGTTTCCAGGACAAATCTGCTGCAGGATGAAGATGATGGTCACTCTGCAAACACAGTAAGAAGTTTAACAACACCAGGTTAAAGTCCAACAGGTTTATTTGGTAGCAAAAGCCACACAGGCTTTCGGAGCTCCAAGCCCCTTCTTCAGGTGAGTGGGAATTCTGTTCACAAACAGGGCATATAAAGACACAGACTCAATTTACATGAATAATGGTTGGAATGCGAATACTTACAACTAATTAAGTCTTTAAGAAACAAAACAATGTGAGTGGAGAGAGCATCAAGACAGGCTAAAAATATGTGTATTGTCTCCAGACAAGACAGCCAGTGAAACTCTGCAGGTCCACGCAACTGTGGGAGTTACAAATAGTGTGACATGAACCCAATATCCCGGTTGAGGCCGTCCTCGTGTGTGCGGAACTTGGCTATCAGTTTCTGCTCAGCGACTCTGCGCTGTCGTGTGTCACGAAGGCTGCCTTGGAGAACGCTTACCCGAATATCAGAGGCCGAATAGAGTTTTACTGGAAATCTTGTCTGGAGACAATACAAATCTTTTTAGCCTGTCTTGATGCTCTCTCCACTCACATTGTTTTGTTTCTTAAAGACTTGATTCGTTGTAAGTATTCGCATTCCAACCATTATTCATGTAAATTGAGTTTGTGTCTTTATATGCTCTGTTTGTGAACAGAATTCCCAATCACCTGAAGAAGGGGCTTGGAGCTCCGAAAGCGTGTGTGGCTTTTGCTACCAAATAAAGCTGTTGGACTTTAACCTGGTGTTGTTAAACTTCTTACTGTGTTTACCCCAGTCCAACGCCGGCATCTCCACATCATGACTCTGCAAACAGCCAGGCAGGTAAACGCCGCTGCTTCAGATGGCGGCAAAAGACAGAACTCTGGAAAACCGTGTCATAAACTGTCGGATTGTTTGAACCTTGGACATTAAGGGAGAGTGCACCAGCGGCTGAGGCATTACACACAGATTGAGATTCAGAGGATCCAGTGTCCAGACCGGGAAAGCAGAATGTTCCACTCTTCTGTTGGTTGAGGTGAGTGTTTAATCTTTGTTGATTTTCTCGCACGGATTCTGTTTCTGAAGTGACTACCAGACCTGGAAACTGGTCTGGTCATTCTGCATTTGGACACGCACTGTTTCAGCATCTAATGATTCACAAATCATGCTGAAGATTGTACAGATATCAGCGAACACCTCCACTTCTGAACATGTGCTGCAAGGGTGGTCACTGATCTGATTGGTTGATGTGAAGTATTGTTTTGCGGGTTATCCATTCTAATCATATCGTGCAGAGCTCGCAAAGAGTCCATAAGACCATAAGACCATAAGACATAGGAGCGGAAGTAAGGCCATTCGGCCCATCGAGTCCACTCCACCATTCAATCATGGTTGATTTCACGCTGTCGCATCATCTTATAAAAATGGATATGGCCAAACCTCAGTGAGATCCGTTCCGGATTCTCTTTCCAGTCCCTGTAGTATGGCGACTGGTTGCAAGGATTTTAGGGCCTTGTGTCAAAGTCCGGTTTTGAGAATTAAAGGAACACGGCCAACGGGGGAAAGGCAGCTTGAAAATGATCTGAAACAAAAAATGAAGATGGCGACTGGCACAATGGATTGTTGTCCCACATGAATATTTCAATGGAGAGACAGAGATTTAAAGATGACAGAGACTCAGGGGGGTGCAGTGTACATACTGCTCACTCAGGGTGATTTGGAGTTTGAGAGACTTTACTACAACTGCACTGAAGTTTAGTGTTTGGACTGTGCAGAAGGACAATATCTTTGTATCTCAGCCTGTGCTACCTCTGCACTCATTGCAGTTGGTGGACAATGTCGAGGGAGCTTATCCTTGTAAGTGTTTGATGGGCGCAATCTTGTGGGTGATGTAGTCTGAAGGTGAATTATGGGACCATGTCTAATGCTCTGAATTGAACCTGAATTGCGTTTACCGTTGTGTCTGTTTGCTGGGAAAGCAGGTCCGACATCCTGTAGCAGGATGGTCCTGGAAACAAACAGCGGCGTTTACCTGTGTGTCTGTTTTCTGGGGAATCAGATTCTTCATCCTGCAGCAGGATGGTCCTGGAAACAAACAGTGCCGATTTTAAATGGATAGCAGGTGAGGATCCGCCCCTTTTGACAAAGGGAGTTGAAGTCACTCTCCTTATACTAGCGTTCAGGTGAAGAGCAGGAAATGCTTACTTTGACACTGAAATGTTTAAACATTACGTTTTGAATACATTTAACACTTGTTTCAAATTCATTATATTAAATTCTAAAGCGAACAACTAAAATCCATCCAATTATCATTGGAACATCCTATCATTGTCCCTTGTTGAATATGTAGCGACTGTTCACTGGTAATATATATTTTTTTAATATCTGAATCAGTTTGGAATGGGGCAAGTGCTGTCCCAGACCTAATCAAAGGGCATGAAGCCAGGCAATTGGTCGCAGTGTCAGGAGGCGGGCATTTTTGGAACAATGGCCAGAAATCTCTCAGCTTCTCAGTTATATGGAAAGGAATAAAGAGAGTTCAGTGAACAAGTACTTGAATTGGGGGAAAGACGATTTCAATATCATAAGACAGTTTCCAGCAAACGTAGACTGGGATCAGTTCCCTACAGGTCAATATATATTTGGAAAATGGATGTCTATTAAAGTGCCAGAGTGAGAATGCAGGGCCCGTTGGTTTTCTCTCAGAGTGAAGAGTAAGTTCGGCAAGTCCAGGGAATCCTGGAAGTCAAGAGGTATCGAGGGTTCCATAAAAGGGAGGAAAAGGAGTAAGTGGTATGTGCAGAGCACGGAAAATGAGGGAGGGTCTCAGCAAGCTGCTGAAAAACCAATCAGGAGGGAAAAGAGGGGCCACAACATATAATTGGCAGACCACACTAAGGAAAACCGCAAGGCATTTTCTCAGTATGTTGGGTGCGAGAGGATGACCAGGGAAAAGTGGGGCCCATCAGAGCACAAAGGAACCTCTGTGCGAGGAGTCAGAGGACGTGGTTGAGGCCGAACATTATTTTTTCATCTTTATACACAGAGGGGGAAACATTTTAAACCTGGAGATTTCAGCAGGAACAGTAAGATTCAAGAACACGTTAAGATCAATAAGAAGGAGGGATTGGATGTGTTAGCGGGAATATTGGTGCATAAACCCCCAGGGCCTGAAGCAATTATACCTCAGTCTTCTGTGGCAGTCACGAAAGGAGATTGCAGGGACACACTGAGGGAGATATCGACATCTTCGCCGAAGTGACCGTGGGATATCTAATGTGATCCCTTTATTCAAGAATGGCAGCAGGGAGTACTGAGGACTAACGTGAACCTGGGGTGCAAGTCCCTTGATCCCTGATGGAGCCGGTGCTGCTAGATATGTTAGTTTAGAAGACATACTGAATGCTTGCCTTCATTATCCAAGACACAGGCTATAGGAGCAGTGGGGTCCAGGCCCATCTCAGATCATTAGTTAATCCACAGATGGAATATTGTGTAAAGTCTGGTCGCCAAACTCTTGGATGGAATAATTCCACTGGAGAGGGCTGAGAGTGAGGTTCAGCAAGGAGTTGTCTGGAACGGGAAATTGCAGCCATTATGGAGAGACAGGGTAATCGGGGATCACTTTCACTGGAGGCACGGAGGCTGAGGGAAAACGTAATAGAGATACACAAAATGATCAGAAAGGTAGACACGGTATATTGTAAGAATCTCTCCCAATGGCAGAAGCGTGGCACAGTGGTTAGCGCTGCTGTGTCACAGCACCAAGGAATCCGCTCAGATTCCTGGCGTTTGTCACTGTATGTGTGGAGTTAGCACGTTCTCCCCGTGACTGCCTGGGTTTCCTCCGAGTGCTCCAGTTTCTTCCCACAGTCAGAAAGACGTGCTGGTTAAGTTCATTGACCCGATTAGGCGCCGGAGTGTGGCGACTGGGGGAATTTCACAGTCATTAATTGTAGTGTTAACGTAAGCCTTACTAGTGACGATGAAGTAAACTTTTACTTCATGTGTCTCTGGCAGGTGGGCATGGGAACATGGAGAGGGGAAAGTGGTTAAGAGGGGATATGAGGAAATGTTATTTCACACACAGAATGGTGGGAATATGGAACAGGCCCCTGGACTAGCACTTTAATAGTCAAGGCATAATCCAATACGGATCTAGTGCTGGTAAATGAGATGATTGCAGATTGGTAATTGATGGCCAGCATGGACATGATGGGCCGAAGGGACTGTTTATGTGCTGACTGACTCTGTAAATCTATGAGAGTTACTGGGAACAGACTAATGGAATAGATTGGAGCTTTGAATCAGAGGTTGTTATTAAGGATCGAATTAAGTTTTCAATAAGAGAATGTATTCAGTTTATATTCTCTCCAGATGTCGGTTTAATGCATGAAGAAAGGCCAAAAAAAATCCGAAACTGTCGACAATCTGAACACATGTTTGATGTAAGATGAAAAAAATGGGAATGTCGGAGCAGAATGTATTTGTCCAACGCTCGAACCTCTGCTGATATTTAATGTCATCACCTTGTTTCTGCAATCAAACAAATTATTAACGAGCGATAAACGAAATAAAACTTTCCTATCGAGCAGGGAGAATTCTCAGGTAATATTTCCCCTTTTGGACAGGCGCGGATCAAGAACTTGGGGCAACGTCAGAGAATAAGACTATTTAAAATGATGATGAGTTCGAATTTCCACTCTCAGTGCGTCAGTAGCCTGTTGGTTTCTGTTTTCAGAGAGAGGTGGTGGCGTTGGGGATTGGGGGCGTTGGGGGCGTTGGGGATTTTGGGGTGGGGGTGGGGACAGGGGAGAGTGGTAGGAATGGCGCTAATCCTCGAATACATTCCAAACTGATTCAGATATTTTTAAAAAAACATATTACCAAGGAACAGTCGCTACATTTTCAACTAGGGACAATGATAGGATGTTCCAATGATAATTTGATGGATTTTAATTGTTCGCATTAGAATTTAATGTAGTGAATTTGAAACAAGTGTTAAACATATTCAAAACGTAATGTTTAAACATTTCAGTGTCAAAATAAACATTACCTGCTCTTCACCTGAACGCTCGTACAAGGAGAGTGACTTCGACTTTTTCCGCTGAGGCTCGGGGAGAAAAAAACCAGAGGGCATGGGTTAAGGGTGAAAGGAGAAAAGTTTAAAGGGAATATTAGGGGGGACTTCTTCACGCAAAGAGTGGTGGGAGTGTGGAATGAGCTGCCGGATAAAGTGGTAAACTTTTAACATTTAAGAAAAACTTGGACGGGTTCATGAATGAGAGGGGTGTGGAGGGATATGGTCCAAGTGCAGGTCAGTGGGACTAGGCATAAAATGGTTCGGCACAGACAAGAAGGGCCAAAAGGCCTGTTTCTGAGCTGTAATTTTCTATGGTTCTTTTGGTTCTAACTTCCTTTGTCAATAGGGGCGGATCCTCACCTGCTATCCACTTAAAACCGACACTGTTTGTTTCCAGGACCATTCTGTTGCAGGATGAAGAAGCTGATTCCCTGGAAACAGACACACAGGTAAACGCCGCTGTTTAATTCCGTGCAGGAGACGGGAACAGACAGCAATGAGGAAAATCGGGTCAGAAGTTGTCGGATTGTTTGAACCTTGGAAATTAAAGGAGAGTGTGTTAGCGGCTGAGATACAGCAAGCAGACTGAGATACAGAAAATTCAGTGGAGAGACCGCAACGGCAGAATGCTCAACGCTTTTCTTGAGTGAGGTGGGTGTTTAATTATTTGTTGATTTTTTTTCTCTCTGTGAGTTTATGAACAGTGTTTGAAGTTCTCTCTCCCAGTGTCTGTCTCCCGCACGGGCTCCTAGATTGTGTTGTATTATACACTTTATTACAGCAGCTTTAACTTTGCTGACAAAGGAGCATTTTCAATCTGGGTTGTGTCTCCTCTGTGGTTAAACAGCCTGACGCCAACTTGCTCCATCTGTTGTTTGTGACGCTTTCCAATTCCCTGGACACCAGCGAGTTTATTGCCCCCGAGACCGACTGAATAACATTTGTTTCCCATTGTGTTGTTTGAACGGTCAGTTTTAGCAGGTCCTTTGCTGAATTAATAATTTTAAACTAACTCTGAGCCTGCAGGAGGGACATAAATCAGCTTTTCCAAAACTAGCTCTTGGCTCCGTATGAAACCGTGACTGAAGTGTCAAATATCCTCCCAGAGAAAATATCTGGATGGACATTGTCAAAAACCAGAACCTCAGTGAGTCAGGTTCAAACATGTAAAGAAAAAACCTTTTGCATTTCCAGACCAACACGTTAGTCACTGAGTTTTTATAGATACATTTCGGGAGCGAGTACGTGATATTCTCAAAGCCCCAACACAGCACAGAGCACTCAATCCCAGAAATATGTATTATGCTGCTTTTCTGATATTCCATTTGCAGGAAGTTCTCAAATACAGAATTATTGAATTCATCATTAAAATCACCAGACCCTATCGGATATGATCAGCATTATTATAAACAGGAGGTGGAATTTCAAGCTGTCCATTATTCACACCAATAAACTGTCATTCAGGAATGTGTTTGCCATTGAACCAAAGGACAGTTAATAATCATGCATTCCATTTCCTCACCCCTCAACCCTCCCCCCTCCCTCCTCAGCCCTCTCCCCTCAACCCTCTCCCCTCAACCCTCTCCCTCTCCCCTCAGCCCTCTCCCCTCAACCCTCTCCCCTCAACCCCCTCCCTCTACTCCCTCCCTCTCCCCTCAACCCTCACCCTCTCCCCTCAACCCTCTCCCCTCAACACCCTCCCTCTCCCCTCAACCCTCTCCCTGACCCCTCAGCCCTCACCCTCTCCCCTCAACCTTCTCCCTCTCCCCTCAACCCTCTCCCACTCCCCTCAACCCTCTCCCCTCAACCCTCTCCCTCTCCCCTCAAGCCTCTCCCTCTACCCTCAACTCTCCCCCTCTCCCCTCAACCCTCAACCTCTCCCCTCAACACTCTCCCTCTCCCCTCAACCCTCTCCCTCACCCCTCAACCCTCTCCCTCACCCCTCAACCCTCTCCCTCACCCCTCAACACTCTCCCTCTCCCCTCAACACTCTCCCTCTCCCCTCAACACTCTCCCTCTCCCCTCCGTACTGTCCCTCTCCGCTCCACTCTCAAACCTCGCCCCTCAGCACCCACCCTCTCCACTCAGCACTCTCCCTCTCCCCCCTCAACACTCTCCCTCTCCCCTCCACCCTCTCCCTCTCCCCTCAACACTCTCCCTCTCCCCTCAACCCTCTCCCTCCCCCTCAACACTCTCCCCTCTACCCTTTCCCTCTCCCCTCAACCCTTTCCCTCTCCCTCTGCCCTCAACCCTCTCCCTCTCCCCTCAACCCTCTCCCTCTACCCTCAACATTCTCCCTCTCACCTCCACTCTCAACCCTCCCCACTCAGCACTCTCCCACCCCCTCAACCCTCTCCCTCTCCCCCCTCAACACTCTCCCTCTCCCCCCTCAACATTCTCCCTCTCCCCTCCACACTCTCCCTCTCCCCTCCGCACTCGCCCTCTCCCCTTCACTCTCAAACCTCTCCCCTCAGCACTCACGCTCTCCCCTCAGCACACTCCCGCTCCCCTCAGCAATCTCCCTCTCCCCTCAACCCTCTCCCCTCAACCCTCTCCCTCCCCCCTCAACCCTCTCCTTCTCCCCTCAACCCTCAACCTCTCCCCTCAACCCTCTCCCACTCCCCTCAACCCTTTCCCTCAACCCTCTCCCTCTACCCTCAACCCTTTCGCTCTCCCCTCAACCCTCTCGCTCTCCCCTCAACCCTCTACCCTCAGCACCCACCCTCTCCCCTCAGCACTCTCCCTCTCCCCTCAAACCTTTCCCTCTCCCCTCAACCCTCTCCCTCTCCCCTCAAAACTCTCCCTCTCCGCTCAACCCTCTCCCTCTCCCCTCACCCCTCTCCCTCCCCCCTCAACTCTCTCCCCTCAGCACTCTCCCTCTCCCCTCAACCCTCTCCCTCTCCCCTCAACCCTCTCCACTCAACCCTCTCCCTCTCCCCTCAACACTCTCCCTCTCCCCACAACCCTCTCCCTCTCCCCCCTCAACCCTCCCCCTCTCCCCTCGACGCTCTCCCTCACCCCTCAACCCTCTCCCTCACCCCTCAACCCTGTCCCTCACCCCTCAACACTCTCCCTCTCCCCTCAACACTCTCCCTCTCCCGTCCGCACTGTCCCTCTCCCCTCCACTCTCAAACCTCTGCCCTCAGCACCCACCCTCTCCCCTCAGCATTCTCCCTCTCCCCCTCAACCCTCTCCCTCTCCCCTCCACCCTCTCCCTCTCCCCTCAACACTCCCCCTCTCCCCTCAACCCTCTCCCTCCCCCTCAACACTCTCCCCTCTACCCTTTCCCTCTCCCCTGAACCCTCTCTCTCTCCCTTTGCCCTCAACCCTCTCCCCTCAACCCTCACCCTCTACCCTCAACATTCTCCCTCTCACCTCCACTCTCAACCCTCAGCACTCTCCCTCCCCGCTAAACACTCTCTCTCACCCCTCAACCCTCTCCCTCTCCCCCCTCAACACTCTCCCTCTCCCCTCCACACTCTCCCTCTCCCTTCCGCACTCTCCCTCTCCCCTCCGCACTCTCCCTCTCCCCTCCACTCTCAAACCTCTCCCCTCAGCACCCACGCTCTCCCCTCAGCACTCTCCCACTCCCCTCAGCAATCTCCCTCCCCCCTCAACCCTCTCCCTCCCCCTCAACCCTCTCCCTCTCCCCTCAACCCTCTCCCCTCAACCCTCTCCCTCCCCCCTGAACCCTCTCCATCGCCCCTCAACCCTCTCCCTCTCCCCTCCGCCCACCCCCTCTCCCCTCAACCTTCTCCCCTCAGCACTCTCCCTCTCCCCTCAGCACTCTCCCTCTCCCCTCAACACGCTCCCTCCCCTCAACCCTCTCCCCTCAACCCTCTCCCTCCCCCTCAACCCTCTCCCTCACGCCTCAACCCGCTCCCTCTCCCCTCAACACGCTCCCTCTCCCCCTCAACACTCGCCCTCACCCCTCAATCCTCTTCCCTCAGCACCCTCGCTCTCCCCTCAACCCTCTCCCTCACCCCACAACCCTCTTGATCTTCCCTCAACCCTCTTCCCTCAGCACCCTCGCTCTCCCCTCAACCCTCTCGCTCACCCCACAACCCTCTCGCTCTCCCCTCAACCCTTTCGCTCTCCCCTCTCAACACTCCCCTCTCCCCTCAACACTCTTCCTCTCCCCTCAGCTCTCTCTCCCTCTCCCGTCCACTCTCAACCCTCTCCACTCAGCACTCTCCCTCTCCACCCTCCACACTCTCCCTCTCCCCCTCAACACTCTCCCTCTCCCCTCAACCCTCTCCCCTCAACCCTCGCCCTCTCCCTCGCCACCCTCAACACTCTCCCTCTCCCTAAACACTCTCCCTCTCCCCTCAACCCTCTCCCTCTCCCCTCAAACCTCTTCCTCTCCCCTCAACACTCTCCCTCTCCACTCAACCCTCTCCCTCTCCCCTCAACCCTCTCCCTGTCCCCTCAGCACTCTCCCAGGGGTGGCACGGTGGCACAGTGGTTGGCACTGCTGCCTCACAGCGTCACGTGCCCGGGTTCAATTCCGGGCTTGGGTCACTCTCTGTGTTTCCCCCGTGTCTGCGTGGGTTTCCTGTTTGTCTCCAGCCCCCTCGCAATGTCTCAGAGACTTACTGTCGAGGTGAGTTGACCCGTACAGGTGCCGGCGTCTGACAACTCGGGGAATTTCACAGCAACTTCATTGCAGTGTCAATGTACGCCTTATTTGTGACTAATCAGTAAACTTTACCTCTCCCCTCCACACACTCTCTCTCCCCTCAACACTTCCCCTCTCTCGCAAACCCCCCCCCCCCTGAACTCAGCACACCCCGACACACATCAACACTCCCATATTTACACTCCCCCGTCACATTCACACTCCCCCTCTCACATTCACACTCCCCCTCTCACATTCACAATCCCCCTCTCACATTCACACTCCCCCTCTCACATTCACACTCCCCCTCTCACATTCACACTCCCCCTCTCACATTCACACTCCCCCTCTCACATTCACACTCCCCCTCTCACATTCACACTCCCCCTCTCACATTCACACTCCCACTCTCACATTCACACTCCCACTCTCACATTCACACTCCCCCTCTCACATTCACACTCCCACTCTCACATTCACACTCCCACTCTCTCTCTCTGTGACCCTGTGTGTATCTCTGATTCTCTCTCTGTGTTCCTGTGTGTATCTGTGATTCTCTCTGTGTCCCTGTGTGTTTCTGTGATTTTCTCTGTGTTCCTGTGTGTATCTGTGATTCTCTCCCTGTGTCCCTGTGTGTATCTGTGATTCTCTCTCTGTGTCCCTGTGTGTACCTGTGTTTTTCTTTCCCTTTCTGTCCCTGAACAGTTCTTTAAAAGCAAAGATAACTGAATGAATGATGCGGATATCGCCTTAAACATTCCCTCTGTCCACCTCTGTGCAGTTTTCCAGCAATGTGTACTGTCTACAACCTGCAGGGAAGTAGCATTTCCCTCCTGTGACGGCTCCTTACACACCTCCAATCTGTAACCTGGAAGGACAAGGATGTGAGAAACATTACAACGTCACCACCCGAAAGTTCATCTCCGAATGACACACCATCCTGATTTGGAATCTATCTCGTCGTTTCTTCACTGTCGCTGAGTCAAATCCAGTAAATCCCTCCTGAACTGCAAGGCCAGCAGGAATGAACCATCACATATTGCCCTTGAGAATGTGATGGTGAGCTGCTTTTTGACATTGCTGCTGTCCATTGGGTGTTGGGGAGGAAGTGTCTGGATTTGACTCAGTGACAGCAATGGAACAGTGATAGCGTTCCAAGTCAGCATGGTGTGTGTGTTGGAGGTGATGCTGCTGGTGATGTTCTCAGTTTCTGCTCTGTCTAGGAATAGTGTTTACTGGTTAGGAAGGTGCTGTTGAAGGAGTCTTGGTGAGTTCGTGCAGTGGATCTTGTTAGTGTGACAGACTGCAGTCCCTGTGCAATGGTGATGGAGGAGGTTAATGTTTATTAGATGTGATGGGTGACACTTTAGTTCCCCTCTGTACCTGTGGTTAGCTGTGTTTGCTTTTCTCTCAGTCCATCTTTGCCTCTCGGTTGCATTCTGTCTCTCTCCCCAGTCTGTATCTGTGAATCTCCCGCACTCCCACAATCGCCGTGCAAATAGATTTCCCATTCACCATACCATTTTTCACATGCGATTCCTATGTGTATGTGTCATTCCCTCTTTTTGTCCCTGTGTGCATCAACGATTTTCTCTCTGTGTCCCTGTGTGTATCTGTGATTCTCTCTGTGTCCCTGTGTGTATCTGTGATTCTCTCTCTGTATGTCCCTGTGTGTATCTGTGATTCTCTCTGTGTCCCTGTGTGTATCTGTGATTCTCTCTCTGTGTGTCCCTGTGTGTATCTGTGATTCACCCTCTGTCTCCCTGTGTATATCTGTGATTCTCTCTCTGTGTGCCACGGTGTGTAGCTGTGATTCTCTCTCTCTGTGTCCCTGTGTGTTTCTGTGATTTTCTCTGCGTTCCTGTGTGTATCTGTGATTCTCTCTGTGTGTCCCTGTGTGTATCTGTGATTCTCTCTCTGTGTGTCCCTGTGTGTATCTGTGATTCTCTCGCTGTGTCCCTGTGTCCACCTCTGTGTTCCACAGGAGAGGCTGAGGAGTAAGAAAAAAATGCCAGGCAAGATGTTGGAATGCTCCTCCTGCAGGATGTGGGAGATCAGGGAGACCTCCGGTATCTCTGACGACAGCACCTGCAAAAGATGCTTTCAGCTGCAGCTGCTAGCAAAGCGTGTTAGGGAACTGGAGAAGGAGCTTGATGACCTCCATCTAATTCGGGATAATGAGAAGTATATAGACAGTAGCTTGAGGGAGATAGTTACACCTAAGCAGCAGAGCACAGGAAATTGGGTTACTGTAAGGAGAGGAAATGGCAGTGTGAAAGGACAGGCAGAGCAGGGTTCCCCTGTGGCCATACCCCTCCACAACAGGTATACTGAATTGGATACTGTTGTGGGAGATGCTTTACCTGGGACAAGCTGCGACAGCTGGAACTCTGATACTGAGTCTGGTTCTACAGCGCAAAAGGGTGGGATGAAGAAGAGGAGAGCAGTAGTGATAGGGGACTCAATGGTCAGAGGTACGGACAGGAGGTTCTGTGGTCGGGACAGAGACTCCCGCATGGTTTGTTACCTCCCGGGTGCCAAGGTCAGCGATGTCTCTGATCGCGTGCACAGTGTTCTAAAGTGGGAAGGTGATCAGCCAGATGTCGTGGTACACGTCGGTATCAATGACGTGGGAAGGAAGAGTGAGGAGGTCCTAAAGAGTGAGTACAAAGAGCTTGGGAGGAAGTTAAAAAGCAGGACCCCGAGGGTAGTAATCTCAGGATTGCTACCTGAGCCACATGCCAGTGAGGGCAGGAGTAGGATGCTTGGGCGGATGAACACGTGGCTGAGGAACTGGTGAAGGGGGCAGGGTTTCCAATTCTTGGATCATTGGGACCTCTTTTGGGGCAGGTGGGACCTGTACAAGAGAGACGGGTTACACTTAAACTACAAGGGGACCATTATACTTGCAGGGAGATTTGCTAGTGTTATTGGGGAGCGGTAAACTAGATTTGCAGGGGGATGGGAACCAGAGTGCCAGAGCAGATAGTGGAGCAGGGGTAAAAAGACAGGTTAGTTCAAGCAAAATCACAAATGGAAGGGTAGAGTGTGGTGGAAATAATTTTTTGTGGTGTGTCTATTTCAATGCCAGGAGTATTGCGGGGAAGGCAGATGAGCTGAAGGCGTGGATAGACACGTGGAAATATGACATTATAGCCATTAGTGAAACTTGTCTACAGGAGGGGCAGGACTGGCAGCTCAATGTTCCAGGGTTCCAATGTTCCAGACGGGATAGAGGCAGAGGGATAAAAGGTGGGGGGGTGGCATTGTTGGTCAAGTGACACAATCCCCAAGGATCACTCTAAATCGTTACACAATCCCCAAGAATGACGCTAAAAAGTGACACAATCCTCAAGGATCACCCTAAATAGTGACACAATCCCAAAGGATCACTCGAAATCGTGACACAATTCACAAGGATCGTTTTAAATAGTGACAGAATCCACAACGATCACTCGAAATAGTGACACAATCCCCATGGATCACTCCAAATAGTGACACAATCCCCAAGGATCACTCTAAATAGTGACACAATTCCCCAGAATCACTCTAAATACTGACACAATCCCCAAGGATCACTCTAAATAGTGACACAATCCCCAAGGATCACTCTAAATAGTGACACAATCCCCAAGGATCATTCTGAATAGTGACACACTCCCCAAGGATCACTCACAATAGTGACACAATCCCCAAGGATGACTCTAAATAGTGTGATCCTTGGGGATTGTGTCACTATTCTGCGTGATCTTTGGGGACTGTTTCAATATTGAGAGTGATCCTTGGGGATTGTGTCACTATTTAGAGTGATCCTTGAGGATTGTGTCACTATTTAGAGTCATCCTTGGGGATTTTGCCATTATTTAGAATGATCCTTGGGGATTGTGTCATTATTTAGAGTGATCCTTGGGGATTGTGTCACTATTTACAGTGATCCTTGGGGATTGTGTCACTATTTAGAATGATCCTTGGTGATTGTGTCACTATTTAGAGTAATCCTTGGGAATTGTGTCACCATTTGCAGTGATCCTTGGGGATTGTGTCACTATTCAGAGTGATCCTTGGGGATTGTGTCACTATTTAGAGTGATCCTTTGGGATTGTGTCACTATTTAGAGTGATCCTTGTGGATTGTGTCACTATTTAGAGTGATCCTTGGGGTTTGTGTCACCATTTAGAGTGTTCCTTGGGGATTGTGTCACTATTTAGAGTGATCCTTGGGGATTGTGTCACTATTTAGAATGATCCTTGGGGTTTGTGTCACTATTTAGAGTGATCCTCGTGGATTGTGTCACTATTTAGAGTGATCCTTGGGGATTGTGTAACTATTTAGAGTGATCCTTGGGGATTGCGTCACTATTTAGAGTGATCCTTGGGTATTGTGTCACTATTTAGAGTGATCCTTGGGGATTGTGCCACTATTCAGAGTGATCCTTGGGGATTGTGTCACTATTCTGCGTGATCATTGGGGATTGTTTCAATATTGAGAGTGATCCTTGGAGAATTTGTCACTAATTTGAGTGGTCCTTGTGAATTGTGTCACAGTTTAAAATGATCCTTGTGGATTGTGTCACTATTTAGAGTGATCCTTGTGGATTGTGTAACGATTGAGAGTGATCCTTGGGGATTGTGTCACTATTTAGAGTGATCCTTGTGGATTGTGTCATTATGTAGAGTGATCCTTGGGGATTGTGTCACTATACAGAGTGATCCTTGTGGATTGTGTCATTATTTAGAGTGTCCTTGGGGATTGTGCCACTATTTTGAGTGATCCTTGTGGATTGTATCACTATCTAGAGTGATCTTTGGGGATTGTGTCTCTATCGAGAGTGATCCTTGGGGATTGTGTCACTATTTAGAGTGATCCTTGGGGAATGTGTCACTATTTACAGTGATCCCTGGGAATTGTGTCAGTATTTAGAGTGATCCTTGGGGATTGAGTCACAATTTAGGGTAATCCTTGGGAATTATGTCACCATTTACAGTGATCCTTGGGGTTTGTGTCACTATTTAGAGTGATCCTTGGGGTTTGTGTCACTATTTAGAGTGATCCTTGGGGATTGTGTCACTATTTAGAGTGATCCTGTGGGATTGTGTAACTATAAGGATGGCCTACACCTTAATCAGAAGGGGACCAATATCCTGGGGGGTAAATTTGCTAAGGCCATGCAGGGAGGTTTAAACTGAGGGGGGGGGGAGGGATCCTGAGTAGTGGGGCTGAAAGTGAGGGATGCATGGATGGGGACTGCAGTGCACGGCATTGCAGAGGTGGGGTGGAGCAGGGTTTGAAATGTGTATACTTCAATGCCAGGAGTATTCGCAATAAAGTGGGTGAACTTGCAGCGTGGATCAGTACCTGGGACTTCGATGTTGTGGCTATTTCAGAGACATGGATAGAGCAGGGGCAGGAATGGATGCTGCAGGTCCCGGGGTTCAAATGTTTTAGTCGAAGTAGGGAAGGAGGTAGAAGAGGGGGAGGGGTAGCATTATTGGTCAGAGATTGTATCACAGTGTCAGAGAGGAGGTTTGATGAGGACTTATCTGTTGAGGTAGTATGGGCGGAGATTAGAAATAGGAGAGGAGAGGTCACCCTGTTGGGAGTCTTTTATAGACCTCCTAAAAGTTCTAGAGAGGTTGAGGAAAGGATTGCGGAGTCAATCCTGCTTAGGAGTGAAAGTAATAGGGCAATTGTTATGGGGGATTTTAACTTGACTAATATTGACTGGAATTGTTATAGCTCTAGCTCGTTAGAGGGGTCAGTTTTTGTTCAAAGCGTGCAGGAAGGTTTTTTGACTCAGTATGTAGACAGGCCAACTAGAGGTGAGGCTATATTGGATCTGGTGCTGGGAAATGAGCCAGACCAGGTGCTAGACTTGGAAGTTGGTGTGCATTTTGGTGATAGTGACCACAATTCGGTTACGTTCACCTTAGTGATGGAAAGGGATAGGCATGAACCTCGGGCCAGTGGTTTTAGCTGGGGGAAGGGTAATTATGAGGCTATTAGGAGAGAATTAGGAAACATAGGTTGGACTAGGAGATTACAGGGACTGGGAACGTCCGACATGTGGAGTTTTTTCAAGGAGCAGCTACTGCGAGTCTGTGATAGGTATGTCCCTGTCAGGCAAGGAGGAATTGGTAGGGCTAGGGAACCGTGGTGCACCAAAAAAGTTTCTTTGTTGGTTAAAAAGAAAAAGGAGGCTTATGTTCGGATGAGACGTGAGCACTCGGGTAGTGCACTAGAAAGCTTTAGATTGGCTAAGAGGGAGTTGAAGAGCGAGCTTAGAAGGGCTAAAAGGGGACATGAGAAGACTTTGGCGGATAGGGTTAAAGAGAATCCTAAGGCGTTCTATAGGTATGTCAAGAACAGAAGGTTGGTTAGGGCAAGTTTAGGGCCAGTTATAGATGGCAGAGGGAAGTTATGTGTGGAACCGGAGGAGATTGGTGAAGCATTGAACCAATATTTCTCTTCGGTGTTCACGCAAGGGGACATGAATATAGCTGAGGAGGACACTGGGTTGCAAGGGAGTAGAATAGACAGTATTACAGTTGATAAGGAGGATGTGCAGGATATTCTGGAGGGTCTGAAAATAGATAAATCCCCTGGTCCGGATGGGATTTATCCAAGGATTCTCTGGGAGGCAAGAGAAGTGATTGCAGCGCCTCTGGCTCTGATCTTCAGGTCGTCGTTGGCCTCTGGTATAGTACCAGAAGATTGGAGGTTAGCGAATGTTGTCCCATTGTTTAAGAAGGGGAACAGAGACTTCCCCGGGAATTATAGACCGGTGAGTCTCACTTCTGTTGTCGGCAAGATGTTGGAAAAAATTATAAGGGATAGGATTTATAGTTATTTGGAGAGTAATGAATTGATAGGTGATAGTCAGCATGGTTTTGTGGCAGGTAGGTCGTGCCTTACTAACCTTATTGAGTTTTTTGAGAAAGTGACCAAGGAGGTGGATGGGGGCAAGGCAGTGGACGTGGTATATATGGATTTTAGTAAGGCGTTTGATAAGGTTCACCATGGTAGGCTTCTGCAGAAAATGCAGATGTATGGGATTGGGGGTGATCTAGGAAATTGGATCAGGAATTGGCTAGCGGATAGGAAACAGAGGGTGGTGGTTGATAGTAAATATTCATCATGGAGTGCGGTTACAAGTGGTGTACCTCAGGGATCTGTTTTGGGGCCACTGCTGTTTGTAATATTTATTAATGATCTGGATGAGGGTATAGTTGGGTGGATTAGCAAATTTGCTGATGACACCAAAGTCGGTGGTGTGGTAGACAGTGAGGAAGGGTGTCGTAGTCTGCAGGAAGACTTAGACAGGTTGCAAAGTTGGGCCGAGAGGTGGCGGATGGAGTTTAATGCGGAGAAGTGTGAGGTAATTCACTTTGGTAGGAATAACAGATGTGTTGAGTATAGGGCTAACGGGAGGACTTTGAATAGTGTGGAGGAGCAGAGGGATCTAGGTGTATGTGTGCATAGATCCCTGAAAGTTGGGAATCAAGTAGATAAGGTTGTTAAGAAGGCATATGGTGTCTTGGCGTTTATTGGTAGGGGGATTGAATTTAGGAGTCGTAGCGTTATGTTGCAACTGTACACAACTCTGGTGCGGCGCACTTGGAGTACTGTGTGCAGTTCTGGTCCCCACATTACAGGAAGGATGTGGAGGCTTTGGAGAGGGTGCAGAGGAGGTTTACCAGGATGTTGCCTGGTATGGAGGGGAGATCCTATGAGGAGAGGCTGAGGGATTTGGGATTGTTTTCGCTGGAAAGGCGGCGGCTAAGAGGGGATCTTATTGAAACATATAAGATGATTAGAGGTTTAGATAGGGTGGATAGTGATAGCCTTTTTCCTCTGATGGAGAAATCCAGCACGAGGGGGCATGGCTTTAAATTGAGGGGGGGTAGTTATAGAACCGATGTCAGGGGTAGGTTCTTTACCCAGAGGGTGGTGAGGGATTGGAATGCCCTGCCAGCATCAGTAGTAAATGCGCCTAGTTTGGGGGCGTTTAAGAGATCCGTAGATAGGTTCATGGACGAAAAGAAATTGGTTTAGGTTGGAGGGTCACAGTTTTTTTTTAACTGGTCGGTGCAACATCGTGGGCCGAAGGGCCTGTTCTGCGCTGTAATGTTCTATGTTCTATGTTCTATTTAGAGTGATCCTTGGGGTTTGTGTCACTATTTAGAGTGATCCTTGGGGTTTGTGTCACTATTTAGAGTGATCCTTGGGGATTGTGTCACTATTTAGAGTGATCCTTGTGGATTGTGTCACTATTTAGAGTGATCCTTGTGGTTTGTGTCACTATTTCGAGTGATCCTCGTGGATTGTGTCACTATTTAGAGTGATCCTTGGGGATTGTATAACTATTTGCAGTGATCCTTGACGATTGTGTCACCATTTACAGTGATCCTTGGGGATTGTGTCACTATTTAGAGTGATCCTTGGGCATTGTGTCACTATTTAGAGTGATCCTTGTGTATTGTGTCATTATTTAGAGTGATCCTTGGGGATTGTGTCACTATTTAGAGTGATCCTTGTGGATTGTGTCATCATTTGGATTGATCCTTGGGGATTGTGTCACTATTTAGTGTGATCCTTGGGGATTGTGTCATTATTTAGAGTGATGCTTGGGGATTGTGTAACTATTTAGAGTGATCCTTGGGGATTGTGTCACTATTTAGAGTGATCCTTGGGGATTGTGTCACTATTTAGAGTGATCCTTGTGGTTTGTGTCACTATTTCGAGTGATCCTTGAGGATTGTGTCACTATTTAGAGTGATCCTTTGGGATTGTGTCACTATTTAGAGTGATCCTTTGGGATTGTGTCACTATTTAGAGTGATCCTTGGGTATTGTGTCACTATTTAGAGTGATCCTTGGGGATTGTGTCACTATTTAGAGTGATCCTTGAGGATTGTGTCACTATTTAGAGCCATCCTTGGGGATTTTGCCATTATTTAGAATGATCCTTGGGGATTGTGTCACTATTTAGAGTGATCCTTGGGGATTGTGTCACTATTTACAGTGATCCTTGGGGATTGTGTCACTATTTAGAATGATCCTTGGTGATTGTGTCACTATTTTGAGTAATCCTTGGGAATTGTGTCACCATTTGCAGTGATCCTTGGGGATTGTGTCACTATTCAGAGTGATCCTTGGGGATTGTGTCACTATTTAGAGTGATCCTTTGGGATTGTGTCACTATTTAGAGTGATCCTTGGGGATTGTGTCACTATTTAGATTGATCCTTGGGGTGTGTCACCATTTAGAGTGTTCCTTGGGGATTGTGTCACTATTTAGAGTGATCCTTGGGGATTGTGTCACTATTTAGAATGATCCTTGGGGTTTGTGTCACTATTTAGAGTGATCCTCGTGGATTGTGTCACTATTTAGAGTGATCCTTGGGGATTGCGTCACTATTTAGAGTGATCCTTGGGTATTGTGTCACTATTTAGAGTGATCCTTGGGGATTGTGCCACTATTCAGAGTGATCCTTGGGGATTGTGTCACTATTCTGCGTGATCATTGGGGATTGTTTCAATATTGAGAGTGATCCATGGAGAATTTGTCACTAATTTGAGTGGTCCTTGTGAATTGTGTCACAGTTTAAAATGATCCTTGTGGATTGTGTCACTATTTAGAGTGATCCTTGTGGATTGTGTAACGATTGAGAGTGATCCTTGGGGATTGTGTCACTATTTAGAGTGATCCTTGTGGATTGTGTCATTATGTAGAGTGATCCTTGGGGATTGTGTCACTATACAGAGTGATCTTTGTGGATTGTGTCATTATTTAGAGTGTCCTTGGGGATTGTGCCACTATTTTGAGTGATCCTTGTGGATTGTATCACTATCTAGAGTGATCTTTGGGGATTGTGTCTCTATCGAGAGTGATCCTTGGGGATTGTGTCACTATTTAGAGTGATCCTTGGGGATTGTGTCACTATTTACAGTGATCCCTGGGAATTGTGTCAGTATTTAGAGTGATCCTTGGGGATTGAGTCACAATTTAGAGTAATCCTTGGGAATTATGTCACCATTTACAGTGATCCTTGGGGTTTGTGTCACTATTTAGAGTGATCCTTGGGGTTTGTGTCACTATTTAGAGTGATCCTTGGGGTTTGTGTCACTGTTTAGAGTGATCCTTGGGGATTGTGTCACTATTTAGAGTGATCCTTGTGGATTGTGTCACTATTTAGAGTGATCCTTGTGGTTTGTGTCACTATTTCGAGTGATCCTCGTGGATTGTGTCACTATTTAGAGTGATCCTTGGGTATTGTGTAACTATTTGCAGTGATCCTTGACGATTGTGTCACCATTTACAGTGATCCTTGGGGTTTTGTCACTATTTAGAGTGATCCTTGGTGATTGTGTCACTATTTAGAGTGATCCTTGTGGATTGTGTCATTATTTAGAGTGATCCTTGGGGATTGTGTCACTATTTAGAGTGATCCTTGGGGATTGTGTCATTATTTAGAGTGATGCTTGGGGATTGTGTCACTATTTAGAGTGATCCTTGGGGATTGTGTCATCATTTGTATTGATCCTTGGGGTTTGTGTCACTATTTAGAGTGATCCTTGTGGATTGTGTCATTATTTAGAGTGATCCTTGGGGATTGTGTCACTATTTAGAGTGATCCTTGTGGATTGTGTCATTATTTAGAGTGATCCTTGGGGATTGTGTCACTATTTAGAGTGATCCTTGTGGATTGTGTCACTATTTAGAGTGATCCTTGTGGTTTGTGTCACTATTTCGAATGATCCTCGTGGATTGTGTCACTATTTAGAGTGATCCTTGGGGATTGTGTAACTATTTGCAGTGATCCTTGACGATTGTGTCACCATTTACAGTGATCCTTGGGGTTTTGTCACTATTTAGAGTGATCCTTGGTGATTGTGTCACTATTTAGAGTGATCCTTGTGGATTGTGTAACTATTTAGAGTGATCCTTGGGGATTGTGTCACTATTTAGAGTGATCCTTGGGGATTGTGTCACTATTTAGAGTGATCCTTGTGGTTTGTGTCACTATTTCGAGTGATCCTTGAGGATTGTGTCACTATTTAGAGTGATCCTTTGGGATTGTGTCACTATTTAGAGTGATCCTTTGGGATTGTGTCACTATTTAGAGTGATCCTTGGGTATTGTGTCACTATTTAGAGTGATCCTTGGGGATTGTGTCACTATTTAGTGTGATCCTTGGGGATTGTGTCACTATTCTGCGTGATCAATGGGGATTGTTTCAATATTGAGAGTGATCCTTGGAGAAGTTGTCACTAATTTGAGTGATCCTTGTGAATTGTGTCACAGTTTAAAATGATCCTTGTGGATTGTGTCACTATTTAGAGTGATCCTTGTGGATTGTGTAACGATTGAGAGTGATCCTTGGGGATTTTGTCACTATTTAGAGTGATCCTTGTGGATTGTGTCATTATTTAGAGTGATCCTTGGGGATTGTGTCACTATTTAGAGTGATCCTTGTGGATTGTGTCATTATTTAGAGTGATCCTTGGGGATTGTGTCACTATTTAGAGTGATCCTTGGGGATTGTGTCATTATTTAGAGTGATCCTTGGGGATTGTGTCTCTATTTAGAGTGATCCTTGGTTATTGTGTCACTATTTAGAGTGTTCCTTGGGATTGTGTCACTATTTAGAGTGATCCTTGGGGATTGTGTCTCTATTGAGAGTGATCCTTGGGGATTGTGTCACTATTTAGAGTGATCCTTGTGGATTGTATCACTATTTAGAGTGATCCTTGGGGATTGTGTCACTATTTAGAGTGATCCTTGGGGTTTGTGTCTCTATTGTGAGTGATCTTTGGGGATTGTGTCACTATTTAGAGTGATCCTTGGGGATCGTGTCACTATTTAGAGTGATCCTTGGGGATTGTGTCTCTATTGAGAGTGATCCTTGGGGATTGTGTCACTATTTAGAGTGATCCTTGGGGATTGTGTCACGATTTAGAGTGATCCTTGGGGATTGAGTCACAATTTAGATTAATCCTTGGGAATTGTGTCACCATTTAGAGTGATCCTTGGGGATTGTGTCACTATTTAGAGTGATCCTTGGGGATTGTGTCACTATTTAGAGTGATCCTTGGAAATTGTGTCACCATTTAGAGTGATCCTTGGGGATTGTGTCACTATTTAGTCTAATCCTTGGGGATTGTGTCACTATTTAGAGTGATTCTTTGGGATTGTGTAACTATTTAGAGTGATCCTTGGGGATAGTGTCACTATTTAGAGTGATCCTTGGGGATTGTGTCACTATTTAGAGTGATCCTTGGGGTTTGTGTCACTATTTCGAGTGATCCTTGTGGATTGTGTCATTATTTAGAGTGATCCTTGGGGATTGTGTCACTATTTAGAGTGATCATTGTGAATTGTGTCATTATTTAGAGTGATCCTTGGGGATTGTGTCACTATTTAGAGTGATCCTTGGGGATTGTGTCATTATTTAGAGTGATCCTTGGGGATTGTGTTAGTATTTCTTGTGATCCTTGGGGTTTGTGTCACTATTTAGAGTGATCCTTGGGTATTGTGTCAC
Source organism: Mustelus asterias (assembly GCF_964213995.1). NCBI lineage: Eukaryota > Metazoa > Chordata > Chondrichthyes > Carcharhiniformes > Triakidae > Mustelus > Mustelus asterias. The sequence goes on from NW_027590569.1 coordinate 176,403, forward strand.
TATTTAGTGTGATCCTTGGGCATTGTGTTAGTATTTAGAGTGATCCTTGGGGATTGTGTTAGTATTTCGTGTGATCCTTGGGGATTGTGTCACTATTCTGCGTGATCCTTGGGGACTGTTTCAATATTGAGAGTGATCCTTGGGGATTGTGTCACTATTTAGAGTGATCCTTGAGGATTGTGTCACTATTTAGAGTGATCCTTGGGGATTTTGTCATTATTTAGAATGATCCTTGGGGATTGTGTCACTATTTAGAGTGATCCTTGAGGATTGTGTCACTATTTAGAGTGATCCCTGGGGATTCTGTCACTATTTAGAATGATCCTTGGTGATTGTGTCACTATTTAGAGTGATCCTTGGGGATTGTGACACTATTTAGAGTGGTCCTTGGGGATTGTGTCACTATTTAGTGTGATCCTTGGGGATTGTGCCATTATTTAGTGTGATCCTTGGGGATTGTGACACTATTTAGAGTGGTCCTTGGGTATTGTGTCACTATTTGCAGTGATCCTTGGGGATTGTGTCACTATTTAGAGTGAACCTTGGGAATTGTGTCACTATTTAGAGTCATCCTTGGGGATTGTGTCACTATTGTGAGTGATCCTTGGGGATTGTGTCACTATTTAGAGTGATCCTTGTGGATTGTGTCACGATTTCGAGTGATCCTTTGGGATTGTGTTAATATTTAGGGTGATCCTTGAGGATTGTGTCACTTTTTAGAGTCATTCTTGGGGATTGTGTAACGATTTAGAATGATCCTTGGGGATTGTGTCACGATTTAGAGTGATCCTTGGGGATTGTGTCACTTGACCAACAATGCCAAACCCCCACCTTTTATCCCTCTGCCTCTATCCCGCCTGAAACATTGGAACCCTGGAACATTGAGCTGCCAGTCCTGCCCCTCCTGTAGCCAAGTTTCACTCATGGCTAAAATGTCATATTTCCACGTGTCTATCCACGCCTTCAGCTCATCTGCCTTCCCCACAATACTCCTGGCATCGAAATAGACACACCTCAAAATATTACTTCCACCACACTCTACCCTTCCATTTGTGATTTTGCTTGAACTAACCTGTCTTTTTACCCCTGCTCCACTATCTGCTCTGGCACTCTGGTTCCCATCCTCCTGCAAATCTAGTTTAAACGCTCCCCAATAACACTAGCAAATCTCCCTGCAAGTATATTGGTTCCCTTGTAGTTTAAGTGTAACCCGTCTCTCTTGTACAGGTCCCACCTGCCCCAGAAGAGGTCCCAATGATCCAAGAATTGGAAACCCTGCCCCCTGCACCAGCTCCTCAGCCACGTGTTTATCCGCCCGAGCATCCTCCTCCTGCCCTCACTGGCATGTGGCTCAGGTAGCAATCCTGAGATTACTACCCTCGGGGTCCTGCTTTTTAACTTCCTTCCAAACTCTTTGTACTCACTCTTTAGGACCTCCTCACTATTCCTTCCCACGTCATTTGTACCGATGTGTACCACGACATCTGGCTGATCACCTTTCCACTTTAAAACGCTGTGCACGTGATCAGAGACATCGCTGACCTTGGCACCTGGGAGGCAACAAACCATGCGGAAGTCTCTGTCCCGACCACAGAACCTCCGGTCTGTACCTCTGACCATTGTGTCCCCTATGACTTCTGCTCTCCTCTTCTTCATCCCACCCTTTTGCGCTGTAGAACCAGACTCAGTATCAGAGTTCCGGCTGTCGCAGCTTGTCCCAGGTAAAGCATCTCCTACAACAGTATCCAATTCAGTATACCTGTTGTGGAGGGGTATGGCCACAGGGGAACCCTGCTCTGCCTGTCCTTTCACACTGCCATTTCCTCTCCTTACAGTCACCCAATTTCCTGTGCTCGGCTGCTTCGGTGTAACTATCTCCCTAAAGCTACTGTCTATAAACTCCTCATTCTCCCGAATTAGATGGAGGTCATCAAGCTCCTTCTCCAGTTCCCGCTTTGCTAGCAGCTGCAGCTGAATGCATCTTTTGCAGGTGCTGTCGTCAGGGATACCGGAGGTCTCCCTGATCTCCCATATCCTGCAGGAGGAGCATTCCAACATCTTGCCTGGCATTTTTTTTACTCTGGGGAAAAACAAGAATGCACCTTAAACCTATGTCCTCTCGTACATGCCGTCTCTACCCTCAGAAAGGGCATCTGACTCTCCACTCGATCCATGACACTCATAATCTTGTAAACCTCTATCAGGTCGCCCCTCAACCTCCGTTGTTCCAGTGAAAACAAACCGAGTTCATCCAATCTCTCCTCATAGCTAATACCATCCAGAGCAACCAACATTCAGGTAAACCTCTTCTGTACCCTCCCCACGGCATCCACATCCTTCTGTGGTGTGGCAACCAGAATTCTACATCAATATTTTAAATGTGACCGAACTAAGTTTCTGTACAGCTGCAGCATGACCTGCCAATTTGTAAACTCAATGCCCCGACCGATGAAGGCGAGCTTGCCGTCTGCCTTCTTGACGACCTTATCCACCTGTGTTACCACTTTCATTGATCGGGGGATATATACGCCCAGGTCTCTCTGCTGTCAATACTCCTAAATGGTTATTTCGTTAACTGTATAATTCCTACATGTATTAAACCTTCCAAATTGCATCACCTCACATTTATGTGGATGAAACTCCATCTGCCATTTTTCCACCAAAGTTTCCAACCAGTCTATATCCTGCTGTATCCTCTGACAATCCTCTTCACTCCTGCAACTCCACCAATTTCTGCGTCGTCTGCGAACTTACCAATCAGACCAGCTGCATTTTCCTCCAAATCATTTGCAATAAACAACGAAGAACAAAGGCCCCAGAACTGTGTAACACCGCTAGTCACAGCCTTCCAATCAGAAAAGCCACCACCTACTCTTACACCCTGCCTTCTATGGCCAAGCCAATTCTGTATCCATCTTGCCAGCTCTCCTCCGATTCCGTGTGACTTCACCATTTTTTTGCCATTCCAGCATGAGGTATCTTGTCAAAGCCTTGACTGAAGTCCATGTCCACAACATCCACAGCCTTTGCCTTATCTATCATCTTCGTCACTTGCTCGAAAAACTACATCAAGATCTTGTGGCTCGACCTTTCCTTCAGAAAACCATCTTGCCCGTCGCTAATACGTCCACTTATTTCCAATTGGCAGTAAAACTGTCTCGAAGAATCCTCTCCAATAATTTCTCTACCACTGACATAATGGTCATCTGACTGTAATTACCTGGATTATCCTTGCTACCCTTCTTAAACAGAGGAACAACATAGGCTATTCTCCAATTTTCTGGGACTTCCCCTGCAGCCAGTGAGGATACAAAGATTTCTCTCAAGGCCCCAGCCTCCTCCCTTGCCTCTCTCAGTATTCTGGGGTAGATCCTATCAGGCCCTGGGGACTTGTCTACCTTAATGTTTTCAAGACCTGCAATATTTCCTCCTTTTTGATCTCAACATGACTCAAACTACCTACACACCCTTTCCCAGACTCATCATCCACCAAGCCCTTTTCTTTGGTGGATACTGACGCAAAGTATTCATTTAACACCTCACCCATTTCGTCCGGCTCCACGTATGGATTTATATATATATATATATATATATATTATATAAACCTTGGGATTTTCCTGAATCCTGCAGGCCAATGAGTTTTCATGATCCGTTTAATCCCTCCTGACTCCTTGCTTCAGTTTCTTTCTGCTTTCCTTGTATTCCACATTTGCTCCGTGTGTTTCCAGCCTCCTCACCTTGACAAATGCTTCCTTTTTCCCATTGACGAGGCTCAAAATGTCTCCCATTACGGAAAGTTCCCGAAACGTGCAATATTGATCCTTCATCCTGACAGGAATGTGTCGGTCCTCAATTCCTATCAACTTACACTTCAATGCCACCCACATGAACAAGGAACAAAGAACAGAACAGCACGGGAACAGGCCCTTCGGCCCTCCAAGCCTGCGCCGCTCATGTGCCCAACTAGACCATTCGGTTGCATCCCTCTATTCCCAGTCTGTTCATGTGGCTATCTAGATAAGTCTTAAATAATCCCAGTGTGTCTGCCTCAATCACCTTGCTTGGCAGTGCATTCCAGGCCCCCACCACCCTCTGTGTAAAATACGTCCCCCTGACATCTGTGTTGAACCTTGCCCCCCTCACCTTGAACCCGTGACCCCTTGTGTTCGTCACCACCAACCTGGGAAAAAGCTTCCCACTGTTCACCCTATCTGTGCCCTTCGTAATTTCATACACCTCTATTAGGTCGCCCCTCACCCTCTGTCTTTCCAGGGAGAACAACCCCAGTTTACCCAATCTCTCCTCATAGCTAAGACCCTCCATACCAGGCAACATCCGAGTACTCTCTGTACTCTCTCCAAAGCCTCCACGTCCTTCTGGTAGTGTGGCGACCAGAACTGGACGCAGTATTCCAAATGTGGCCGAACCAACGTTCTATACAGCTGCAACATCATATGCCAACTTTTACATTCTATTCCCCGTCCAATAAAGGCAAGCATGCCATAAACCTTCTTGACAACCCTCTCCACCTGTGCTGCCACCTTTAAGGATCTGTGGACTTGTCCACCCAGGTCCCTCTGTGTGTCGAGACTCCTGATGGTTCTGCCATTTATTGTATAGCTCCCCCTTACATTCGATCTCCCGAAATGCCAGACGTTGATTTGCCCTCAAACATCTGCCCCCAATCTACATCCTTCAGTTCCTGCCAAACACTGTTGTAATTAGACTTCTTCCAATTTAGCATCTTCACTTGAGGACTACACTTATCTCTATCCATCAGTACCTTGAAGCTTACTGTTGTGGTCACTGTTCCTGATCTGCTCCCCTGCTGAAACCTCGACCACCTGGCTGGACTCATTCTTCAATAGCAGGTCCAGTATGGCCCCTTCTCTAGTTGGACTATCTACATACTGTTTGATGAAGCCCTCCTAGATGGTCCTTACAAACTCTGCCCCATTACCCCAGGACGAAGTGAGTCATGGTAATACAGGTGAAGTTAAAATCACCCATCACAACAACCCTGGTACTTTTACACCTTGCCGAAATCTGCCTCCATATCTGTTCCTCTATCTCCCGCAGGCCCTTGGGGGGCGTGTAGGAAACTCCCAACATTGTAATTACACTCTTCCTATTCCTGAGCTCTTCCCACATTGTTTCGCTGTCTGAGCACTCCGTGTTGTCCTCCTGCACTACAGCTGCGACATTCCCCTTAAGCTTTTTCCCAGGTCGGAGGTGACGATCACGAGGGGTCACGGGCTCAAGCTGAGAGGGGCGAAGTATGACTCAGACATCAGAGGGACGTTTTTTACACAGAGGGTGGTGGGGGCCTGGAATGCGCTGCCAAGTAGGGTGGTGGAGGCAGGCACGCTGACATCGTTTAAGACTTACCTGGATAGTCACATGAGCAGCCTGGGAATGGAGGGATACAAACGATTGGTCTAGTTGGACCAAGGAGCGGCACAGGCTTGGAGGGCCGAAGGGCCTGTTTCCTGTGCTGTACTGTTCTTTGTTCTAACCAGTAGTGCAACTCCACCACCCCTTTTACATGCCCCTCTGTCCAGCCTTAAGCATCTGTATCCGCGAATGTCAAATCGTCAATCCTGTCCTTCCCTTAACCAAGTCTCTGGAATGGCAACAACATCAAAGTTCCAAATAATAATCCAAGCTCTAAGTTCATCTGTCTCACCTGCAAAACTTTTCGCATTGAAGCAAATGCACTTCAGTCCACCAGGCCCTCTTTGATCAGCCACCATTCCCTGACAGGTACAGCATGGGGATCGGTATAGAGCAAAGCTCCCTCTACATTGCCCCCCATCAAATACTCCCAGGACAGCTACAGCATGAGGATAGATACAGAGTAAAGCTCCCTCTACACTGTCCCCATCAAACACTCCCAGGGCAGGTACAGCACGGGGTTAGATACAGAGTAAGGCTCCCTCTACACTGTCCCCCATCAAACAATCTCAGGACAGCTACAGCACAGGGTTAGATACAGAGTAAACCTCCCTCTACACTGTCCCCCATCAAACACTCCCAGGACAGATACAGCACGGGGTTAGATGCAGAGTAAAGCTTCCTCTACACTGTCCCCCATCAAATGCTTTTGCCAATTTCCCTTCATAATCTTTGCCTGCAGCACAGTCTGAGCGTGAGTCTGTGGCTGTGAGTGTGATTGTGTGCCTATCTTGTGCTGTGTGGGAGATTTCAGAATCTAACAGAAGCTTCCCTTCCTTGCCTTCTCCTGTCCTATGTTCTCCTTGACATCCAAAGCGCACCTCATGTTGAAAGCTCGAATCATTGAAACAGACTGTATTCATGTTTTTGTCAGTGAGGAAATTGCAGAACCACAGACCAATAGCAGGTGCATTCAGACAGTGCAAAGCCCAATGTAGTTTATTTTGGAATGCTACAATATTGTTCCACTCAGTACACTGCGTGCCTTAATGCTGCAGAAAGATTTTACCATATCTATTCTGATCACATTGGCAACATTTCACTGGGTCAATGTTCCCAACAATTTCTAAATCTTTCCACACAGCAATCTCTCAGTTTCAACATGTGTTTCCTTGTTTGTTTCTCCCTGGTTTGTGTGGATTCTCTGATAGATTCCTCGTCCTTATCCTCCACATGTGCAGTTGTCCACACCCCATGTCCCAGTCCTGCTCCCAAACGCGGCATCCCATTGCAATAAGGCAGGTGATACAGGAGTGTTTCAGTGACTGCAGAAGGTGAGTTCTGATTCTGACCCAGCTGTGTGGGTTTGCTGGGTGAACCCCACCATCCAGTGACAGTTTAATCAGGGCATTTATTGTTAGAAATCTAAGTGTTAATCAGTCACTCTTTGTGTCTCTGCCTACATGTTTGCATGCCTGTGTCTGTGTGTGCCTCTCTGTGTCTGAGTGTTTTTTTGTGTTCATGTTTTAATAAGTGCCAATTTGCCGTAATGTTCCAGCTTAATATACTTGTTTCTGAATCTCAAACAGCCTGCGGTCCATTGCAAATCCACAATAATGTTTAAAATGGTGAATATCTCCCCGTCTCTCTGTGACTCTCTGTTACTCACTTGCTCAATTTGTCCATCTCCGTCCCAGCGAGAAGCATGAAATACTGCAGAACTCTCACCCACTCTCTGAGTCTCTCTCAATCTCTCCCTCTCTCTTTCTCTCTCTCTCTAAATCTCTCAAACTCTCTCTGTCACACACACTGTTGGTTGTGTTCCTCGATTACAGGAATTCTGAAGGCCATGCAAACCAGTAAAATACTTGCAGCGAGTCCCCACAACATGAGGGAGTGGAGAGAGAAAAGGGATGTGTTGCCAATCTCACTGTGGACTGTATATCGATTGTGACTGTCTTCAAAACTGCCCATAAGTCTGCTAACACTTCATTGATTCAGATTAAATTAAAACTGACCTGTATTCTCCCCAGTTGCGTTCTGTTAACTCCCCTGGATTCCACAAACACCTGTCTCCACAACTGTCAATCCCGCTCCCCAGCTCTCCCTCTCTCCCTCCCTCATCCCTTGGGAAATAAGGAAAAGCAGGTGACAGAAGTGTTAGTGAGGGATCACTTTGGGACCAGTGACCATAATTCCATTAGTTTTAAGATAGCTATGGGGAATGAAAGGTCTGGCCCAAAGTTTAAAATTCTAAATTGGGGCAAGGCCAATTTTGATGGTATCAGGCAGGAACTTTCAAAAGTGAATTGGGGGAGTCTGTGGGAAGGCAAAGGGATGTCTGATAAGTGGCAGGCTTTTAAAAGTGTGTTAATCAGGGTTCAGGGTAAGCACATTCCACTTGGAGTGAAGGGCAAGGCTGGTAGAAGTAGGGAACCCGGATGACTGGGGTTCTTGAGGTCCTGGTCAAGAAGAAGAAGGAGACCATGACATGCGTAGGCAGCTTGATCGAGTGAATCCCTTGAAGAGTATAGGGGTTTAGGAGTAGAGTTGAGAGAAATCAGGGGGGCAAAAAGGGTACACAAGATTGTTTTGGCAGACAAGTCAAAGGAGAATCCAAAGAGCTTCTACAAATACATAAAGACCAAAAGAGTAACTAGGGAGAGAGTTGTGTCTCACTAAGATCAACAGGGTCATCTATGTGCGGATCCACAAGAGTTGGGGAGATCCTAAATGAATATTCCTCATCATTATTCACTGTTGAGAAAAGTATGGATGTGAGGGAACTTGGGGAAATAAATAGTGATGTCTTGAGGAGTGTACCTATAACGGAGAAGGAGGTGCTGGAAGTCTTAAAGCACATCAAGGCAGATAAATTCCCTGATGAGGTATATCCCAGGATGTTGTGGGAGGCTAGGGAGGAAATTGCGGTTCCCCGAGCAGAGACGTTTGAATCATTGATAATCACATGTGAGATGCCTGAAGATTGGAGGGTGGCAAATGTTGTGCCTTTGTTTAAAAAGGGCTGCAGGGAAAAGCCTGGGTGCTACAGGCCGGTGAGCCTCACATCTGTGGTGGGTCAGTTTTTGGAAGGTATTTTGAGAGACAGGATCTATAGGCATTTAGAGACGCATGGACTGATTAGAAACAGTCAGCATGGCTTTGTGAGTGGAAAATCATGTCTCATAAATTTGATTGAGTTTTTTGAAAGGGTAACCAAGGAGGTAGATGAGGGCAGTACAGTTGATGTTGTCTACATGGACTTTAGCAAGGCCTTTGACAAGGTACCTCATGGTAAGTTGTTGAGTAATGTTAAATCTCACGGGATCCAGTCTGAGGTAGCTGAATGGAAACAAAATTGGCTTGCTGACAGAAGACAGAGGGTGGCTGTAAAGGTTTGGTTTTCACACTGGAGGCCTGTGACCAGCGGAGTGCCTCGGGGATTGGTGCTGGGTCCACTGTTATTTGTCATTTATATGAACGATTTAGATGAGAAGATAGGGAGGCATGGTTAGTAAGTTTGCAGATGACACCAAGATTGGTGGCATAGTGGACAGTGAAGAAGGTTACCTCGAAATGCAACGGGATCTTGGTCAATTGGGCCAGTGAGCTGACAAATCGCAGATGGAGTTGAATTTAGATCAATGTAAGGTGATGCATTTTGGTAGATTGTACCAGGGCAGGACTTATTCAGTGAATAGAACATAGAACATAGAACATAGAACATTACAGCGCAGAACAGGCCCTTCGGCCCACGATGTTGCACCGACCAGTTAAAAAAAAAACTGTGACCCTCCAACCTAAACCAATTTCTTTTCGTCCATGAACCTATCTACGGATCTCTTAAACGCCCCCAAACTAGGCGCATTTACTACTGATGCTGGCAGGGCATTCCAATCCCTCACCACCCTCTGGGTAAAGAACCTACCCCTGACATCGGTTCTATAACTACCCCCCCTCAATTTAAAGCCATGCCCCCTCGTGCTGGATTTCTCCATCAGAGGAAAAAGGCTATCACTATCCACCCTATCTAAACCTCTAATCATCTTATATGTTTCAATAAGATCCCCTCTTAGCCGCCGCCTTTCCAGCGAAAACAATCCCAAATCCCTCAGCCTCTCCTCATAGGATCTCCCCTCCATACCAGGCAACATCCTGGTAAACCTCCTCTGCACCCTCTCCAAAGCCTCCACATCCTTCCTGTAATGTGGGGACCAGAACTGCACACAGTACTCCAAGTGCGGCCGCACCAGAGTTGTGTACAGTTGCAGCATAACGCTACGACTCCTAAATTCAATCCCCCTACCAATAAACGCCAAGACACCATATGCCTTCTTAACAACCTTATCTACTTGATTCCCAACTTTCAGGGATCTATGCACACATACACCTAGATCCCTCTGCTCCTCCACACTATTCAAAGTCCTCCCGTTAGCCCTATACTCAACACATCTGTTATTCCTACCAAAGTGAATTACCTCACACTTCTCCGCATTAAACTCCATCCGCCACCTCTCGGCCCAACTTTGCAACCTGTCTAAGTCTTCCTGCAAACTACGACACCCTTCCTCACTGTCTACCACACCACCGACTTTGGTGTCATCAGCAAATTTGCTAATCCACCCAACTATACCCTCATCCAGATCATTAATAAATATTACAAACAGCAGTGGCCCCAAAACAGATCCCTGAGGTACACCACTTGTAACCGCACTCCATGATGAATATTTACTATCAACCACCACCCTCTGTTTCCTATCCGCTAGCCAATTCCTGATCCAATTTCCTAGATCACCCCCAATCCCATACATCTGCATTTTCTGCAGAAGCCTACCATGGTGAACCTTATCAAACGCCTTACTAAAATCCATATATACCACGTCCACTGCCTTGCCCCCATCCACCTCCTTGGTCACTTTCTCAAAAAACTCAATAAGGTTAGTAAGGCACGACCTACCTGCCACAAAACCATGCTGACTATCACCTATCAATTCATTACTCTCCAAATAACTATAAATCCTATCCCTTATAATTTTTTCCAACATCTTGCCGACAACAGAAGTGAGACTCACCGGTCTATAATTCCCGGGGAAGTCTCTGTTCCCCTTCTTAAACAATGGGACAACATTCGCTAACCTCCAATCTTCTGGTACTATACCAGAGGCCAACGACGACCTGAAGATCAGAGCCAGAGGCTCTGCAATCACTTCTCTTGCCTCCCAGAGAATCCTTGGATAAATCCCATCCGGACCAGGGGATTTATCTATTTTCAGACCCTCCAGAATATCCTGCACATCCTCCTTATCAACTGTAATACTGTCTATTCTACTCCCTTGCAACCCAGTGTCCTCCTCAGCTATATTCATGTCCCCTTGCGTGAACACCGAAGAGAAATATTGGTTCAATGCTTCACCAATCTCCTCCGGTTCCACACATAACTTCCCTCTGCCATCTATAACTGGCCCTAAACTTGCCCTAACCAACCTTCTGTTCTTGACATACCTATAGAACGCCTTAGGATTCTCTTTAACCCTATCCGCCAAAGTCTTCTCATGTCCCCTTTTAGCCCTTCTAAGCTCGCTCTTCAACTCCCTCTTAGCCAATCTAAAGCTTTCTAGTGCACTACCCGAATGGCAGAGCGGTGGATAGAGTGACAGAACAAAGAGGTCTCGGGGTTTAAAAAGAAGGACGGCATGGACAAGTTGGTCCGAAAGGCCTGGTTCCATGCTGTAAACCTCTTCAACTCTGTGACTCTCCCTGAGTCGCCCCGGCTCTCCCAGCCTTGCCCTTTTTCTTCCCACCCTCGCCCCCTCTCTCCCTCCCTCGCGCCCTCTCTCCCTCCCTGGCACCCTCCCTCTCTCCCTCATCCCCTCTCTCCCACTAAGAGGTGATGTGTTTGGATCTGCTGCAGGGTCTGAATTTTCTGAGAAGTCCCATTGTTGTTGAGCTGCAGTAGATTGAGGGATGGAATATTATTTTGGAAATTAAGTAGTTCCAGATTTTTGATTCATGGAATTTTGCAATTTATGCTCATCCATTTTAATCGTTTTCATGAATAGAAATACTTCCGTAAGGAACTCAAGGCCACACTGATCAATGAAACTATTGGGTTGAGTGAAATCTTGTCCATTGTGAGTGAAATCTCCATCTCATGGAGCTGCCTCCATCTTTGATTTTGGAAGAGTTTAAAAACAGGAGAAGTTTGATTTAGTTTTAGTTTTTAATGTTTCTTTGTCAGTGAATGATGTGAAATGTCTCGATAGCTCTGTCTTCTATTGAAAAGGAACAAGCGTCAGCTAATTCCTGACATTCAAACAACACAAAAACCCAGCAGAATTCTCTGCTTTTTCCAAAAACAATTGTAAGTTGTCCACATTTGTATGAATCTAGAAATGAACTCCACTGATTTTCTTTCCTGATTGATATGGTTCCTTTGAAGCTGTGTTGCTGCCTCAAACTTTCTGTCAATTTGATCCCTGAATCCTTAAACTCCTGGAAATAATTCAGACACTTTTGATTTCTATATGGTTCGGAAACATAATGTTCTGATGACTGAGTTTCATGGAATTTATTTCCAATTCGAATATCCAATTTACATGCTTATAATTTATTATTGTTGTGTTATTGTATTTAGTTGCATTCTTCCACGATGGTTATTCTCATTCTCAATTTGGATTATTTCATAAATATTGAAGTTATAATTGTGTTTCCTGATCCCATATTGTTGATGTAAATGGTGAAAGACATTGATCCCAGCGCTGATCCTTGTGGAAAACCACTTCTCACCTTCCAGTGTTGTCCAAACCTGTGTGTTTTACCCTCTGTCGCGAATAAAGACATAAAGTCGACTTTAAATACTTAAACACAATGTCCTTTATTCTATAGCTACTGAAACAACAGCAAATACTTGCAATACATAAACCAAATTCTCATTATCTGTTACTTAACCTAACTTAAGGTTGATTTCCACTTGGAATTAAAACCTGGTCAGGATTTTGTTGTTAAATAGAATCAGTCACTTGTTCTCTGCTCCTTCCAGACGTTGTCTCTCCTTGTGAGCTTGGTTCCCGGGTTCTTCACACTGCCTTTCTGAACATAGAACATAGAACATTACAGCGCAGAACAGGCCCTTCGGCCCACGATGTTGCACCGACCAGTAAAAAAAACAAACAAGCTATTTGTGTTAGCAGAGTTATAATTCCAAACGTTCCTTGGTAACCAGCCCATTCATTAATCAGAACCCCAATTGCATCGTTCGATTAGGACCAACATATCCAACCAGAATAGCATCATTGGTCACTTGAGGCCTCATCATCTCAGTGCATATTGTTTGCATTCCAATGGCCATATGAGGAAGAGTGTCTCCCAGAAGTCTGTACAGACCTCATCCCTGTTGGACGTTAACCTGGTGTTGTTAAACTTCTTACTGTGTTTACCCCAGTCCAACGCCGGCATCTCCACATCAGACCTCATCCCTGCCAGGGAGAAGCTGTTGAATGTGACACCTTCTGTCCTTTGTCAAATTCCAGGCCGCTCACCACAAGGAAATTCAACATAGTGAAAAAAACAACTTTAACCAAGAAGCCAGGTTTGCTGGATTGAAGATCTTTCAGGATATTAAAAGTTAAAACTCCATTCAGCCACAGCAGCAATCAGAGTAAATCCCATTAACTCCGATTCACTGTGTTCTGTCTTTGGAGCCAACTTGTTGTCCATTCTGGTGCTTGTCCTCTTACTCCACTTGCTCTGAGATTACTCACCACTCTGTTAAGTGTTAACTTACTTCAGAAATTTAGAAACTCAAGGTGTCTGACATGAATCATATTAATCTCATCGATTATTCCAGATTATTACTCAAATAATTCAACTAAATCTGTCAAGAATGATCTTAGAACATAGAACTCATCCACTACTCCACCAATCTTGGTGTCATCAGCAAATTTACTGATCCACCCTTCAGCCCCCTCCTCCAAGTCATTTATAAAAATTACAAATAGCAGAGGACCAAGCACTGATCCCTGTGGCACTCCGCTGGTCACCGGTTTCCAGTCCGAAAATTTTCCAACCACCACCACCCTCTGTCTTCTGTGAGATAGCCAGTTACCTATCCAATCGGCCAAACTTCCCTCTATCCCACACATCCTTACTTTCTTCATCAGCCGACCGTGGAGGACTTTATCAAAAGCCTTACTCAAATCCATGGATATGACATCAACTGCACTACCTTCATCAACACACTTAGTTACCTCCTCAAAAAATTCTATCAAATTTGTGAGGCAAGACTTGCCCTTCACAAATCCATGCTGACTATCCCGGATTAAGCTGCATCTTTCTAAATGGTCGTAAATCCTATCCCTAAGGACCTTTTCCATCAACTTACCGACCACCAAAGTAAGACTAACCGGTCTATAATTATCAGGGTCATTTCTATTCTCTTTCTAAAAAAGAGGAACAACATTCGCCATTCTCCAGTCCTCTGGCATCACCCCCGTGGACAGTGAGGACCCAAAGATCAATGCCAAAGGCTCTGCTATCTCATCCCTTGCCTCCCAAAGAATCCTAGGATATATTTCATCAGGCCCAGGGGACTTATCAACTTTCAGTTTATTCAAAATTGCTAGTACATCTTCCCTCCGAACATCTACTTCCTCCAGCCTATCAGCCTGTGACACCCTCTCTTCCTCAAAAACATGGCCCCTCTCCTTGGTGAACACCGAAGAAAAGTATTCATTCATCACCTCTCCTATCTCTTCTGACTCCATGCACAAATTCCCACGACCGTCCTTGACCGGCCCCAACCTCACCCTGGTCATTCTTTTATTCCTCACATAAGAGTAAAAAGCCTTGGGGTTTTCCTTGATCTGACCGGCCAAGGACTTCTCATGCCCCCTCCTAGCTCTCCTAAGCCCCTTTTTCAGCTCATTTCTTGCTAACTTGTAACCCTCCATCGAGCCAACAGAACCTTGTTTTCTCAACCTAACATACGCTTCCTTCTTCCTCTTGACAAGGCATTCCACCTCTTCTGTGAACCATGGTTCCCTCACTCGGCCATTTCCTCTCTGCCTGGCAGGGACATACCTATCAAGCACACGCAGTATTTGTTCCTTGAAAAAGTTCCACTTATCATTAGTGCCTTTGCCTGACAATTTTTGTTCCCATCCTATGCTTCCTAATTCCCGCCTCATTTCTTTAATAATTACCTCTCCCCCAATTGTAAACAATGCCCTTCCGTACGGCCCTCACCATCTCCATTGCAGTAACAAAAGACACGGAATTGTGGTCACGATATCCAAAGTGCTCTCCCACAACCAAACCAACACTTGTCCCGGTTCATTTCCCAGTACCAAATCCAATGTGGCCCCACCGCTTGTCGGCCTATCCACATATTGTGTCAGGAACCCCTCCTGCACACACTGCACAAAAACTGCCCCATCCGAACTATTCGACCAATAAAGGTTCCAATCAATATTTGGAAGGTTAAAGTCCCCCATGACAACTACCCTGTGACCTCCACACCTATCCATAATCTGCTTCGCAATTTCTTGCTCCACATCTCTATTACTATTGGGGGCCTATAGTAAACTCCTAACAACGTGACCACTCCTTTCCTATTCCTAACCTCAGCCCATATTACCTCTGTAGGCAGATCCCCTTCAAAATGCCTTTCTGCAGCCGTTACACTCTCCTTGATTAACAGTGCCACTCCTCCACCTCTTTTACCAGCTACCCTACACTTAATGAAACATCTATACCCCGGAACTTCCAACAACCATTCCTGTCCTTCTTCTACCCATGTCTCCGTAATGGCCACAACATCGTAGTCCCAAGTACCAATTCACGCCCCAAGTTCACCTACCTTATTTCGGATGCTCCTTGCATTGAAGTAGACACACTTCAACCCACCTTCTTGTCTGCTGGGACCCACCTTTGACCATGATACCCTTCCCAGTACCTCACAGCACTCACTGACCTCTGGACGACAACTCCTTTTCCCATCCCCCTGAAAAATTAGTTTAAACCCCCCCGAAGAGCCGTAGCAAATTTCCCTCCCAGGATATTGGTCCCCCTCTGGTTCAGGTGCACCCCGTCCTGTTGGTACAGGTCTCACCTTCCCCAGAAAGTGTTCCAATTATCCACATAGCTGAAACCTTCCCTCCTACACCATCCCTGCATCCATGTGTTTAACTGCACTCTCTCCCTGTTCCTCAACTCGCTATCCCGTGGCACCGGCAACATACCAGAGATGACAACCTGTTTTGTCCTGGCTCTCAGCTTCCACCCAAGCTCCCTGAATTCCTGTTTTAAATCCCCGTCCCCTCTCTTACCGATGTCTTTGGTGCCGACGTGCACCACGACTTGTGACTGTTCCCCCTCCCCCTTTAGAATCCTGATGACACGGTCGGAGATGTCACGGACCCTGGCATCCGGGAGGCAACATACCATCCGTGAGTCACTCTTGTTGCCACAGAACCTCCTATCTATCCCTCGAACAAACGAGTCCCCAATAACTATAGCTCTACCGCTCTCCCCCTTTCCCTTCTGAGCCACAGGGACGGACTCAGCGCTGGCGATCTGGTCACTGCGGCTTACCACTGGTAGGTCGCCCACCTCACCTGTATCCAAAGTGGAATACTTGTTGCTAAGGGGAACGAACACAAGGGATCCCCGCACCGACTGCTTCCTCCCAGCCCCTCTCACTGTCACCCATCTATTTTCATTCCCTGGAGCAACTATATCCCTGAAGCTTGTGTCTATGGCCCTCTCTGCCTCCCTGATGACCCTAGGCTCATCCAACTCCAGCTCCCTAACACGGTCTTGGAGGAGCTGCAGATGGGTGCACCTCCCACAGGTGTAATCAGCAGGGACACTGACGGTGTCCCTCACCTCAAACATTCTGCAGGAGGAACATTGCACTGCCTTCACTTCCATCCCCTCCATATAACTTACTGCTACAAAGAAAAAGAATTGCTCCAATGGAACACTGAACCCTTTTTCCCCTTCCTCAGAGTGCACTGGGAAAGAACAAGGATTCAAAATTGAAGGGTAACAGAATGAATTTTAACCTGTCCTGTGTCGCCCGCTTCCGCCTAAGCCCTGCGAGCCAAAGCCCTTCCAGCTCTCACTCTGCTTCCCATTCAGTCCACTGCCCGCTCCCGACGCTGCCCGCTGTAGAGTGCGGCCGGCTTTTTATGTTCCAGTCGAACAAAGAGGTCGAACCCCCCCAGGGAACGGACTTTTATACGAAGAACTCAACCTCCCAGTGAATATGTGCTGAGCTCTCTTTATCACAGCCTGTGTTACTTGATTTGTTTGACTCTTTTGGAGTTGTTTCAATTCTTCATGTTCAGACTGTTGATGTTGAGACTGGACCATTGATCTTTGGAATGTTGTTTCTTTCCTGATTTAAACACAATAATAACAGAAACCATCTGCTGCTTTCCAATCCTGTGGTTAACCTCTGATGCTGTGATGGTTAAGAAGGCAGACATGACAGTTGTCTTTATTAGCCGAGGTGTAGGAGATAGGAGCAGGGAGGTTGTGATGGAGCTGTATAAAACCCTCATTGAGCCTCAGCTGGAGGACAGTGAGGAGTTCCAGTGGCCTCACTAGAAGAAGGATGTGATTTCCCAGCGAGGGACGGAAGAGGGATTCACCGGGATGTTTCCTGGGCTGGAGTGTTTCTGCAGTGAAGACAGGATGGTGAGGCTGGGGTTGTTTTCTTCAGAACAGTGAACGTGGAGCGTGGACCTCATTGTGGTTACAAAATAATGAGGGACAAAGATAGGAGAGTTAAGAAGAAACTTTTTCCTCTTAGCAGAGGGGTCAATATCCAGGAGCAGTGGATTTAGGGTGGATTTGAGGGGAACATTAACGTTCCAGAGTCATGTCAGAAATCCTGCTGGCCATCCTGCACAGCAGGATCCCACAGACACGCCAAACGCAACGTGTTAGCAGCCAGATAGAAAACAAAAGAGTAGATGTGAATTGATGAAAGGGTAAAACACAACAGCACGGATTCACCCCCAGTTACAGAGTCGCTGTTTATAAATCCAACCTATGGGAGGATGTGATTGAGGTTCCTTATCCAAATTCAAGAAAGGCATTGATTAAGAAGGGAAAAAAATCAGAGTATGAAAATAAACTGGTGTGGAAGGTTAAACTGGGCAGGATGGAGAGATGCTTCAGCGTGATTTGGAGAGGATGTGTGTGTGGGCATCTGCATGGAAGATGCAGTATAATGTGACTCAGTGTGAGGTGATCCACTTTGGCAGCAATAATAAGAAAACAGGTTATTAATGGAACGGATGTAAATTGAGAGCTGGATACTCAGCGAGACCTTGGTGTCCTCATGCATCAGTCACTGAAAGTAAGCAAGCAGGCACAGCAGGCAGTAACAAAGGCAAATGGGATGTTGGCCTTCACAGCGAGAGGATTTGAGGAGAGAAATAGTGATGTTTTGCTGCAATTGTCGAGGGCATTGGAGTTTTATAGGACATAGAACATAGAATAGTACAGCACAGAACAGGCCCTTCGGCCCACGATGTTGTGCCGAGCTTTATGTGAAACCAAGATCAAGCTATCCCACTCCCTATCATCCTGGCGTGCTCCATGTGCCTATCCAATAACCGCTTAAATGTTCCTAAAGTGTGTGACTCCACTATCACTGCAGGCAGTCCATTCCACACCCCAACCACTCTCTGCGTAAAGAACCTACCTCTGATATCCTTCCTATATCTCCCACCACGAACCCTATAGTTATGCCCCCTTGTAATAGCTCCATCCACCCGAGGAAATAGTCTTTGGACATTCACTCTATCTATCCTCTTCATCATTTTATAAACCTCTATTAAGTCTCCCCTCAGCCTCCTCCGCTCCAGAGAGAACAACCCTCGCTCCCTCAACCTTTCCTCATAAGCCGTACCCTCCAAACCAGGCAGCATCCTGGTAAGTCTCCTCTGCACTCTTTCCAGCGCTTCCACATACTTCTTATAGTGAGGTGACCAGAACTGCACACAATATTCGAAATGTGGTCTCACCAAGGTGCTGTATAGTTACAACATAACCCCACGGCTCTTAAACTCCAACCCCCTGTTAATAAAAGGTAACACACTCGAGGCCTTCTTCACAGCTCTATCCACTTGAGTGCAACCTTTAGAGATCTGTGGATATGGACCCCAAGATCTCTCTGTTCCTCCACAGTCTTCAGAACCCTACCATTCTCAAGGATGACGCTAAATAGTGACACAATCCCCAAGGATCACTCTAAATAGAGACACCATCCCCAAGGATCACTCTAATTAGTGACACAATCTCCAAGGATCACTCGAAATAGTGACACAATCCAAAGGGATCACTCTAAAAAGTGACGCAATCCCCAAGGATCACTCTAAATAGTGACACAATACAAAGGGATCACTCTAAATAGTGACGCAAACCCCAAGGTTCACTCTAAATAGTGATACAATCCTCAAGGATCACTTAAATAGAGACACAATCCCCAAGGATCACTCTCAATAGTGACACAATCCCCAAGGATCACTCTAAATAGTGACTCAATCCCCAAGGATCACTCTAAATAGTGACACAATCCCCAAGGATCACTCTCAATAGAGACACAATCCCCAAGGATCACTCTAAATAGTGACACAGTCCCCAAGGATCACTCTAAATAGTGACACAATCCCCAAGGATCACTCTAAATAGTGACACAATCCCCAAGGATCACTCTAAATAGTGACACAATCATAAGAACATAAGAACATAAGAAATAGGAGCAGGAGTAGGCCATCTAGTTCCTCGACCCTGCCCCACCATTCAATAAGATC
This sequence comes from Mustelus asterias, assembly GCF_964213995.1. NCBI lineage: Eukaryota > Metazoa > Chordata > Chondrichthyes > Carcharhiniformes > Triakidae > Mustelus > Mustelus asterias. The sequence continues at coordinate 195,623 of NW_027590569.1, forward strand.
ATGGCTGATCTGAAGTGGATCAGTTCCACCGACCCGCCTGATCCCTACAGCCCCTAATTCCCTTACCGATCAGGAATCCATCTATCCGTGATTTAAACATATTCAACGAGGTAGCCTACACCACTTCAGTGGGCAGAGAATTCCAGAGATTCACCATCCTCTGAGAGAAGAAGTTCCTCCTCAACTCTGTCCTAAACTGACCCCCCTTTATTTTGAGGATGTGCCCTCTAGCTCTAGTTTCCTTTCCAAGTGGAAAGAATCTCTCCACCTCTACCCTATCCAGCCCCTTCATTATCTTATACGTCTCTATAAGAACCCCCCTCAGCCTACTAAATTTCAACGAATACAAACCCAATCTGCTCCGTCTCTCCTCATAATAAACACCCCTCATCTCTGGTATCAACCTGGTGATCCTTCCCTGCACTCCCTCCAAGGCCAATATATCCTTCCACAAATAAGAGGACCAATACTGCTCAGAGTATTCCAGCTGCGGCCTCACCAATGCCCTGTACAGATGCAGCAAGACATCTCTGCTTTTATATTCTATCCCCTTGCGGTATAGGGCAACATCCCATTTGCCTTCTTGATCACCTGTTGCAACTGCAGACTGGGTTTTTGCATCTCATGCACAAGGACCCCCAGGTCCCTTTGCACAGTAGCATGTTGTAATTTTTTTCCATTTGGATAATAATCCAATTTTCTATTATTTCCTCCAAAGTGAATAACCTCGCATTTGTTAACGTTATACTCCATCTGCCAGATCCTCGCCAACCAACTCAGCCTGTCCAAATCTCTCTGCAGACCTTCTACGACGTCCACACGATTCACAATCCCCAACGATCACCCTAAATGGTGACACAATCCCCAAGGATCACTCTAAAGAGAGACACAATCCACAAGGACCTCACAAAATAATGACACAATCCCCAAGGATCTCTCTAAATAGTGGCACAATCCCCAAGGATCAGTCTAAATAGTGACACAATCCCCAAGGATCACTCTCAATAGAGACAAAATCCACCAGGATCATTCTAAATGCTGACACAATCCCCAAGGATCACTATAAATAGTGTCACAATCCCCAAGGATCACTCTCAATAGAGACAGAATCCCCAAGGATCACTCTAAATAGTGACACAATCCCCAAGGATCACTCTAAATAGTGACACAATACCCGAAGGAAAAGTCTAAATAGTGACACAATCCACAAGGATCACTCTAAATAGTGACACAATCCCCAACGATCTCTCTAAATAATGACACAATCCCCAAGGATCACCCTCAATAGAGACACAATCCCCAAGGATCACTCTAAATAGTGACACAATCACCAAGGATCACTCAAAATAATGACACAATCCCCAAGGATCTCTCTAAATAGTGACACAATCCCCAAGGATCAGTCTAAATAATGACACAATCCCCAAGGATCTCTCTAAATAGTGGCACAATCCCCAAGGATCACTCTAAATAGTGACACAATCCCCAAGGATCTCTCTAAATAGTGACACAATCCCCAAGGATCACTCAAAATACTGACACAATCCCCAAGGATCACCCTCAATAAAGACACAATCCCCAAGGATCACTCTAAATAGTGACACAATCACCAAGGATCACTCAAAATAATGACACAATCCCCAAGGATCTCTCTAAATAGTGACACAATCCCCAAGGATCAGTCTAAATAATGACACAATCCCCAAGGATCTCTCTAAATAGTGGCACAATCCCCAAGGATCACTCTAAATAGTGACACAATCCCCAAGGATCTCTCTAAATAGTGACACAATCCCCAAGGATCACTCAAAATACTGGCATAATCCCCACGGATCACTCCAAATAGTGGCACAATCCCCAAGGATCACTGTAAATAGTGACACAATCCCCAAGGATCACTCGAAATACTGACATAATCCTGAAGGATCACTCCAAATAGTGCACAATCCCCAAGGATCACTCTAAATAGTGACACAATCCTCAAGGATCACTCAAAATAATGAGACTATCCCCAAGGATCACTCTAAATACTGACACAATCCCCAAGGATCACTCGAAATAGTGACACAATCCCCAAGGATCACTCTAAATAGTGACACAATCCCCAAGGATCACTCTAAATAGTGACAAAATCCCCAAGGATCACTCTAAATAGTGACACAATCCCCAAGGATCACTCTAAATAGTGACACAATCCACAAGGATCACTCTAAATAGTGACACAATCCCCAAGGATCACTCTAAATAGTGACAGAATCCCCAAGGATAACTCTAAATAGCGACACAATCCCCTTGGATCACTCTAAATAGTGACACAATTCCCAAGGAACACTCTAAATAGTGACACGCCTTAGAAACAGGAAAGGCGCAGTCACTATGTTGGGGGTGTACTACAGGCCCCCCAACAGCCCAAGGGAAGTGGAAGAATGGATATGTCAGGAGATACTGGATAGGTGCAGGACATATAGGGTTGTTGTAGTGGGAGACTTCAATTTCCCTGGTATAGACTGGAAATCGCTGAGGGCAGGGACTCTGGATGGGGAGGAATTTGTAAAATGTGTACAGGAGGGTTCGTTGGAACAATATGTGGACAGCCCGACTAGAGAGGGGGCTATACTGGACCTGGTACTGGGGAATGAGCCCGGTCAGGTCTTCAAAGTTTTGGTTGGGGAACATGTGGCAAATAGTGACCACAATTCTGTTAGCTTTAGGATAGTGATGGAAAAGGATGAGTGGTGTCCCAAGGGTAAGGTGTTGGATTGGGGGAAGGCTAACTTTATTGGGATCAGGCATAAATTGGCAGCTCTTGATTGGGAGAGGCTGTTTGAGGGTAAGTCCACTCTGGTATGTGGCAGTCTTTTAAGGAACGGTTGTTAGGGCTACAGGACAAGCATGTGCCTGTAAAAAAGGATAGGAAGGGTAGGATTAGAGAACCGTGGATAACCAGGGAAATTGAGGGACTGATCAAATGGAAAAGAGAGGCGTATGTTAGGTCCAAGCAGCTAAAAACGGAGGGAGCTCTGGAGGAGTATAATGAAAGTAGGAAAATACTCAAACGGGGAATTAGAAGAGCAAAAAGGGGTCACGAAATGTTCTTGGCAGACAGGATTAAGGAGAATCCCAAGGCATTTTATTCATACGTTAGGAACAAAAGGGTTGTTAGGGAAAAAATCGGACTTCTCAGGGACAAAAGTGGGGACTTATGCTTGGAGCCCAAAGAGGAAGGGAAGATCCTAAATGAATACTTTGCGTCGGTATTCACTAAGGAGAGGGATGTGTTGACTGGGAGTGTCTCGGAGGGGAGTGTTGAACCGTTGGAGAAAATCTCCATTACAAAGGAGGAAGTGTTAGGTTTGTTAGAGAATATAAAGACTGACAAATCCCCAGGGCCTGATGGAATCTATCCAAGGCTGCTCAGGGAGACGAGAGGTGAAATCGGTGGGCCTCTGACGCAAATCTTTGTCTCGTCACTGGACACAGGTGAGGTCCCAGAGGATTGGAGGAGAGCCAATGTGGTCCCGTTATTCAAGAAGGGTAGGAAGGATAACCCGGGTAATTATAGGCCTGTGAGCTTGACGTCCGTGGTGGGGAAGTTGTTGGAGAAGATTCTTAAAGATGGGATGTATGCGCATTTAGAAAGGAATAAACTCATTAACGATAGTAAACATGGTTTTGTGAGAGGGAGGTCATGCCTCACTAACCTGGTGGTGTTTTTTGAAGAAGTGACCAGAATGGTTGACGAAGGAAGGGCCGTGGATGTGGTCTATATGGACTTTAGTAAAGCATTTGACAAAGTCCCTCATGGTAGGCTAGTGAAAAAGGTTGGATCCCATGGGATAAAGGGGGAGGTGGCTAGATGGGTGGAGAGCTTGCTTGGTCATAGAAGACAGAGGGTGGTAGTGGAAGGGTCTTTTTCCGGCTGGAGGCATGTGACTAGTGGTGTACCGCAGGGCTCTGTATTCGGACCTCTGCTGTTTGTGATTTATATAAATGATCTGGAAGAAGGTGTAACTGGGGTGATCAGTAAGTTTGCGGACGACACAGAACTGGCAGGACTTGCAGATAGTGAGGAACATTGTCAGAGGCTACAGAAGGATACAGATAGGCTGGAAATTTGGGCAAGGAAATGGCAGATGGAGTTCAATCCTGATAAATGCAAAGTGATGCATTTTGGTGGGAATAATGTAGGGAGGAGCTACACGATAAATGGAAGAACCATAAAGGGTGTAGAGACGCAGAGGGACCTGGGTGTGCAAGTCCACAGATCTTTGAAGGTGACGTCACAGGTGGAGAAGGTGGTGAAGAAGGCATATGGCATGCTTGCCTTTATAGGACGGGGCATAGAGTATAAAAGTTGGGGTCTGATGTTGCAGATGTATAGAACGTTGGTTCGGCCGCATTTGGAATACTGCGTCCAGTTCTGGTCGCCACACTACCAGAAGGACGTGGAGGCTTTGGAGAGAGTACAGAGGAGGTTTACCAGGATGTTGCCTGGTATGGAGGGGCTTGGGTATGAGGAGAGATTGGGGAAACGTGGGATGTTCTCCTTGGAAAGACGGAGGATGAGGGGAGACTTAATAGAGGTGTATAAAATTATGAAAGGCATCGATAGGGTGAACGGTGGGAAGCTTTTACCCGGGTCGGTGGTGACGTTCACGAGGGGTCATAGGTTCAAGGTGAAGGGGGGGAGGTTTAACACAGATATCAGAAGGACATATTTCACACAGAGGGTCGTGGGGGCCTGGAATGTGTTGCCGGGCAAGGTGTTGGAGGCGGACACACTGGGAACGTTTAAGACTTATCTAGACAGCAATATGAACGGAGTGGGAATGGAGGGATACAAAAGAGTGGTCGAGTGTGGACCAGGGAGCGGCGCGGGCTAATTGCTCCTGTTTTCTCGTTTCAAGGCTTCATTCTATGATCATCTTGCTGGTGCCAGTACAGAGTGAGACTGCGGATAGTTGGGAACCTGTCTCGGGGGCAGGGAATTCATATGGTGTTCGTGGAAGTGGAAATGACTAGGGTTGGGAAGCATTTTCCGATCAGGGCCATTGTGATCTCCTGGACTCGTTTCGATCGCCTCAGGGGGTCGGAGAGGAATTTCCCAGATTTGTTTTTCCCCATATTGGCCCTGGGGTTTTTCACTCTGGGTTTTCGCCTCTCCCTGGAGATCACATGGTCTGGAATGGGGGGGTGAGGGTGAGTTAATAGGTTGTAATGAACAAAGCATCGTAGCTGTGAGGGACAGCTCGGTGGATAGGATATTGGTATGTAGATAGGCTGGAAAACTGGGCGGGGATCCTGGATTCAGGGTTCAATCCTGGACCAGGGAGCGGCGCGGGCTTGGAGGGCCGAAGGGCCTGTTCCTGTGCTGTATTGTTCTTTGTTCTTTGTTCTTGTTCTAAATACTGACACAATCCCCAAGGATCACTCTAAATACTGACATAATCCCAAAGGATCACTCTAAATAGTGACACAATCCCCAAGGATCACTCTAAATAGTGACGCAATACCCAAGGATCACTCGAAATAGTGACACAATCCCCAAGGATCACTCTAAATAGTGACACAATCCCCAAGGATCACTCTAAATAGTGACACAATCCCCAAGGATCACTCTAAATAGTGACACAATACCCGAAGGAACAGTCTAAATAGTGACACAATCCCCAAGGCTCTCTCTAAATAGTGGCACAAACCCCAAGGATCAGTCTAAATAGTGACACAATCCCCAACGATCACTCTAAATAGTGACACATTCCCCAAGGATCACCCTCAATAGAGACACAATCCACAAGGATAACACTAAATAGTGACACAATCCCCAAAGATCACTCTAAATAGTGACGCAATCCCCAAGGATCACTCTAAATACTGACACAATCCCCAAGGATCACTCTACATAGTGACACAATCACCAAGGATCTCTCTAAATAGTGGCACAATCCCCAAGGATCACTCTAAATAGTGACGCAATCCCCAAGGATCTCTCTAAATAGTGACACAATCCCAAAGGATCACTCGAAATACTGACATAATCCCCAAGGATTAGTCCAAATAGTGGCACAATCACCAAGGATCACTCTAAATAGTGACACAATCCCCAAGGATCACTCGAAATACTGACATAATCCACAAGGATCACTCCAAATAGTGGCACAATCCCCAAGGATCACTCAAAATAATGACACAATCCCCAAGGATCACTCTAAATACTGACACAATCCCCAAGGATCACTCTAAATAGTGACACAATCCCCAAGGATTACTCTAAATAGTGACACAGTCCCCAAGGATCCCTCTAAATAGTGACACAATCCCCAAGGATCTCTCTAAACAGTGACACAATCCCCAAGGATCACTCTCAATACTGACACAATCCCCAAGGATTACTCTAAATACTGACATAATCCCCAAGGGTCACTCTAAATAGTGACACAATCCCCAAGGATCACTCTCAATAGCGACACAATCCACAAGGATCACTCTCAATACTGACACAATCCCCAAGGATTACTCTAAATACTGACATAATCCCCAAGGGTCACTCTAAATAGTGACACAATCCCCAAGGATCACTCTAAATAGTGACACAAACCCCAAGGATAACTCTAAATAGTGACACAAACCCCAAGGATCACTCTAAATAGAGACACAATCCCCAAGGATCATTCTAAATAGTGACACAATCCCCAAGGATCACTCTAAATTATGACACAATCCCCATGCATCACTCTAAATAGCGACACAATCCCCAAGGATCACTCCAAATAGTGACACAATTACCCAGAATCACTCTAAATACTGACACAATCCCCAAGGATCACTCTAAATACTGACACAATCCCCAAGGATCACTCTAAATAGTGACACAATCCCCAAGGATCACTCTAAATAGTGATACAATCCGCAAGGATCACTCTAAATAGTGACACAATCCACAAGGATCACTCTAAATACTGACACAATCCCCAAGGATCACTCTAAATAGTGACACAATCCCCAAAGATCACTCTAAATAGTGACACAATGGCCAAGGTTCACTCTAAATAATGACACAATCCCCAAGGACCACTCTAAATAGTGACACAAACCCCAAGGATAACTTTAAATGGTGACACAAACCCCAAGGATCACTCTAAATAGTGACACAATCCCCAAGGATCACTCTAAATAGTGACACAATCCCCAAGGATCACTCTAAATAGTGACACAATCCGCAAGGATCACTCTAAATAGTGACACAATCCACAAGGATCATTCTAAATACTGACACAATCCCCAAGGATCACTCTCAATAGTGACACAATCCGCAAGGATCACTCTAAATAGTGACACAATCCCCAAGGATCACTTTCAATAGTGACACAATCCCCAAGGCTCACTCTAAATAGTGACACAATCCCCAAGGATCACTCTAAATAGTGACACACTCCCCAAGGATCACTTTCAATAGTGACACAATCCCCAAGGATCACTCTAAATAGTGACACAATCCGCAAGGATCACTCTAAATAGTGACACAAAACCCAAGGATCACTCCAAATAGTTACACAATCCCCAAGGATCATTCTAAATAGTGACACAATCCCCAAGGATCACTCTAAAGAGTGACACAATCCCCAAGGATCACTCTAAATACTGACACAATCCCCAAGGAACACTCTAAATAGTGACACAATTCCCAAGGGTCACTCTAAATAGTGATACAATTCCCAAGGGTCACTCTAAATAGTGACACAATACCCAGGAATCACTCTAAAAATTGACACAACCCTCAAGGGCCACATCCAAATTGTGACACAAACCCCAATGATCACTCTAAATAGTGACACAATCCCCAAGGATCACTCCAAATAGTGACACAATTCCCAAGGGTCACTCTAAATAGTGACACAATCCCCAAGGATCACTCTAAATAACGACACAATCCCCATGGATCACTCTCAATAGTGACACAATCCCCAAGGATCACTCTAAATAGTGACACAATCCACAAGGATCACTTTCAATAGTGACACAATCCTCAAGGCTCACTCTAAATAGTGACACAATCCCCAAGGATCACTCTAAATAGTGACACAATCCCCAAGGATCATTTTCAATAGTGACACAATCCCTAAGGATCACTCTAAATAGTGACACAATCCGCAAGGATCACTCTAAATAGTGACACAAAACCCAAGGATCACTCTAAATAGTTACACAATCCCCAAGGATCCTTCTAAATAGTGACAGAATCCCCAAGGATCACACTGAATAGAGACACAATCCCCAAGGATCACTCTAACGAGTGACACAATCCCCAAGGATCACTCTAAATAGTTACACAATCCCCAAGGATCACTCTAAATAGTGACACAATCCGCAAGGATCACTCTAAATAGTGACACAAAACCCAAGGATCACTCTAAATAGTTACACAATCCCCAAGGATCATTCTAAATAGTGACAGAATCCCCAAGGATCACACTGAATAGAGACACAATCCCCAAGGATCACTCTAACGAGTGACACAATCCCCAAGGATCACTCTAAATAGTTACACAATCCCCAATGATCACTCTAAATAGTGACACAATACCCAAGAATGACTCTAAAAAATGACACAACCCTCAAGGACCACATCCAAATTGTGACACAAACCCCAATGATCACTCTAAATAGTGACACAATCCCCAAGGATCACTCCAAATAGTGACACAATTCCCAAGGGTCACTCTAAATAGTGACACAATCCCCAAGGATCACTCTAAATAACGACACAATCCCCATGGATCACTCTAAATAGTGACACAATCCCCAAGGGTCACTCTAAATAGTGGCACAATCCACAAGGATCACTCCAAATAGTGACACAATTCCCAAGGGTCACTCTAAATAGTGACACAATCTACAAGTATCATTCTAAGTAGTGACACAATCCCCAAGGATCACTCTAAATAGTGACACAATCCCCAAGGATCACTCCAAATAGTGACACAATTCCCAAGGGTCACTCTGAAGAGTGACACAATCCACAAGTATCATTCTAAATAGTGACACAATCCCCAAGGATCACTTTAAATAGTGACACAATCCCCAAGGATCACTCTAAATAGTGACACAATACCGAACGATCACTCTAAATCGTGACAGAGTCAAGTCGTGCCTCACTAATTTGATAAAAATTTTTTAGGAGGTATCTAATTTTGTTGATGAAGTTCGGGCAGTTGATGTCATATGCATGGATTTTAGTAAGTCGTTTGATAAGGTCCCCCATGGGAGGTTTATGAAGAAAGTAAGGAGGTGTGGGATAGAGGGAAAGTTGGCCGATTGGATAGGTAACTGGCTGTCTGATCGAAGACAGAGGGTGATGGTGGATGGAAAATTTTCGGATTGGAGGCAGGTTGCTAGCGGAGTGCCGCAGGGATCAGTGTTTGGTCCTCTGCTCTTTGTGATTTTTATCAATGACTTAGAGGAGGGGGCTGAAGGGTGGATCACTAAATTTGCTGGTGACACCAAGATTGGTGGAGTAGTGGATGAGGTGGAGGGCTGTTGTAGGCTGCAAAGAGACATAGATAGGATTTGGGCGGCACGGTAGCACAGTGGTTAGCACTGCTGCTTCACAGCTCCAGGGTCCTGGGTTCGGTTCCCGGCTCGGGTCACTGTCTGTGTGGAGTTTGCACGTTCTCCTCATGTCTGCGTGGGTTTCCTCCGGGTGCTCCCGTTTCCTCCCACAGTCCAAAGATGTGCAGGTTAGGTTGATTGGCCAGGTTAAAAATTGCCCCTTAGAGTCCTGGGATGCGTAGGTTAGAGGGATTAGCGGGTAAATATGTGGGGGTAGGGCCTGGGTGGGATTGTGGTCGGTGCAGACTCGATGGGCCGAATGGCCTCCTTCTGCACTGTAGGGTTTCTATGATTTCTATGATTTCGAAGGATGCAGAGCTGGGCTGAAAAATGGCAAATGGAGTTTAACCCTGATAAATGTGAGGTGATTCATTTTGGTAGGATAAATTTAAATGTGGATTACAGGATCAAAGGTAGGGTTCTGAAGACTGTGGAGGAACAGACAGATCGTGGGGTCCATATCCACAGATCTCTAAAAGTTGCCACTCAAGTGGAGAGAGCTGTGAAGAACGCCTCGAGTGTGTTACCTTTTATTAACAGGGGGTTGGAGTTTAAGAGCCATGGGGTTATGCTGCAACTGCACAAGACCTTGGTGAGACCACATTTGGAATATTGTGTGCAGTTCTGGTCACCTCACTATAAGAAGGATGTGGAAGCGCTGGAAAGAGTGCAGAGGAGACTTACCAGGATGCTGCCTGGTTTGGAGGGTAGGTCTTATGAGGAAAGGTTGCGGGAGCTAGGGCTGTTCTCTCTGGAGCGGAGGTGGCTGAGGGGAGACTTAATAGATGTTGATAAAATGATGAAGGGGATAGATAGAGTGAACGTTCAAAGACTATTTCCTCGGGTGGATGGAGCTATTACAAGGGGGGCTAACTATAGGGTTCGTGGTGGGAGATATAGGAAGGATATCAGAGGTAGGTTCTTTACGCAGTGAGTGGTTGTGGTGTGGAATGGACTGCCTGCAGTGATAGTGGAGTCAGACACTTTAGGAAAATTTAAGCGGTTATTGGATAGGCACATGGAGCACACCAGGATGATAGGGAGTGGGATAGCTTGATCTTGGTTTCAGATAAAGCTCGGCACAACATCGTGGGCCGAAGGGCCTGTTCTGTGCTGTACTGTTCCATGTTCTATGTTCTTAATAGTGACACAATTCCCAAGGATCACTCTAAATAGTGACACAATCCCCAAGGATCACTCTAAATAGTGACACAGTCCCTAAGGATCACTCTAAATAGAGACACAAACCCCAAGGATCACTCTAAATAGTGACACAATCCCCAAGGATCACTCTAAATAGTGCCACAATCCCCAAGGATCACTCAAAATAGTGACACAATCCCCAAGGATGACTCTAAATAGTGACACAATCCCCAAGGATCACTCTAAATAGTGACACAATCCCCATGGATCACTCTAAATAGAGACACAAACCCCAAGGATCACTCTAAATAGTGACACAATCCTCAAGAATCACTCTAAATAGTGCCACAATCCCCAAGGATCACTCTAAATAGTGACACAATCCCCAAGGATGACTCTAAATAGTGACACAATCCCCAAGGATCATTCTAAATACTGACACAATCCCCAAGGATCACTCTCAATAATGACACAATCCCCAAGGATCATTTTCAATAGTTACACAATCCCCAAGGATCACTCTAAATAGTGACACAATCCCCAAGGAACACTCTAAATAGTGACACAATTCCAAAGGGTCACTCGAAATAGTGATACAATCCCCAAGGATCACTCTAAATAGTGACACAATACCCAAGAATCACTCTAAAAAATGACACAACCCTCAAGGACCACATCCAAATTGTGACACAAACCCCAATGATCACTCTAAATAGTGACACAATCCCCAAGGATCACTCCAAATAGTGACACAATTCCCAAGGGTCACTCTAAATAGTGACACAATCCCCAAGGATCACTCTAAATAACGACACAATCCCCATGGATCACTCTAAATAGTGACACAATCCCCAAGGGTCACTCTAAATAGTGGCACAATCCACAAGGATCACTCCAAATAGTGACACAATTCCCAAGGGTCACTCTAAATAGTGACACAATCTACAAGTATCATTCTAAGTAGTGACACAATCCCCAAGGATCACTCTAAATAGTAACACAATCCCCAAGGATCACTCTAAATAGTGACACAATCCACAAGGATCACTCCAAATATTGACACAATTCCCATGGGTCACTCTAAATAGTGACACAATCCACAAGTATCATTCTAAATAGTGACACAATCCCCAAGGATCACTCTAAATAGTGACACAATCCCCAAGGATCACTCCAAATAGTGACACAATTCCCAAGGGTCACTCTTAATAGTGACACAATCCACAAGTATCATTCTAAATAGTGACACAATCCCGAAGGATCACTTTAAATAGTGACACAATCCCCAAGGATCACTCTAAATAGTGACACAATCCCGAACGATCACTCTAAATCGTGACAGTCAAGTCGTGCCTCACTAATTTGATAAAAATTTTTTAGGAGGTATCTAATTTTGTTGATGAAGTTCGGGCAGTTGATGTCATATGCATGGATTTTAGTAAGTCGTTTGATAAGGTCCCCCATGGGAGGTTTATGAAGAAAGTAAGGAGGTGTGGGATAGACGGAAATTTTAGCCGATTAGATAGGTAACTGGCTGTCTGATCGAAGACAGAGGGTGATGGTGGATGAAAAATTTTCGAATTGGAGGCAGGTTGCTAGCGGAGTGCCGCAGGGATCAGTGTTTGGTCCTCTGCTCTTTGTGATTTTTATCAATGACTTAGAGGAGGGGGCTGAAGGGTGGATCACTAAATTTGCTGGTGACACCACGATTGGTGGAGTAGTGGATGAGGTGGAGGGCTGTTGTAGGCTGCAAAGAGACATAGATAGGATTTGGGCGGCACGGTAGCACAGTGGTTAGCACTGCTGCTTCACAGCTCCAGGGTCCTGGGTTCGATTCCCGGCTCGGGTCACTGTCTGTGTGGAGTTTGCACATTCTCCTCATGTCTGCGTGGGTTTCCTCCGGGTGCTCCGGTTTCCTCCCACAGTCCAAAGATGTGCAGGTTAGGTTGATTGGCCAGGTTAAAAATTGCCCCTTCGAGTCCTGGGATGCGGAGGTTAGAGGGATTAGCGGGTAAATATGTGGGGGTAGGGCCTGGGTGGGATTGTGGTCGGTGCAGACTCGATGGGCCGAATGGCCTCCTTCTGCACTGTAGGGTTTCTATGATTTCTATGATTTCGAAGGATGCAGAGCTGGGCTGAAAAATGGCAAATGGAGTTTAACCCTGATAAATATGAGGTGATTCATTTTGGTAGGACAAAATTTAAATGTGGATTACAGGGTCAAAGGTAGGGTTCTGAAGACTGTGGAGGAACAGACAGATCGTGGGGTCCATATCCACAGATCTCTAAAAGTTGCCACTCAAGTGGAGAGAGCTGTGAAGAACGCCTCGAGTGTGTTACCTTTTATTAACAGGGGGTTGGAGTTTAAGAGCCATGGGGTTATGCTGCAACTGCACAAGACCTTGGTGAGACCACATTTGGAATATTGTGTGCAGTTCTGGTCACCTCACTATAAGAAGGATGTGGAAGCGCTGGAAAGAGTGCAGAGGAGACTTACCAGGATGCTGCCTGGTTTGGAGGGTAGGTCTTATGAGGAAAGGTTGCGGGAGCTAGGGCTGTTCTCTCTGGAGCGGAGGTGGCTGAGCGGAGACTTAATAGAGGTTGCTAAAATGATGAAGGGGATAGATAGAGTGAACGTTCAAAGACTATTTCCTCGGGTGGATGGAGCTATTACAAGGGGGGCTAACTATAGGGTTCGTGGTGGGAGATATAGGAAGGATATCAGAGGTAGGTTCTTTACGCAGTGAGTGGTTGTGGTGTGGAATGGACTGCCTGCAGTGATAGTGGAGTCAGACACTTTAGGAAAATTTAAGCGGTTATTGGATAGGCACATGGAGCACACCAGGATGATAGGGAGTGGGATAGCTTGATCTTGGTTTCAGATAAAGCTCGGCACAACATCGTGGGCCGAAGGGCCTGTTCTGTGCTGTACTGTTCCATGTTCTATGTTCTTAATAGTGACACAATTCCCAAGGATCACTCTAAATAGTGACACAATCCCCAAGGATCACTCTAAATAGTGACACAATCCCTAAGGATCACTCTAAATAGAGACACAAACCCCAAGGATCACTCTAAATAGTGACACAATCCCCAAGGATCACTCTAAATAGTGCCACAATCCCCAAGGATCACTCTAAATAGTGACACAATCCCCAAGGATGACTCTAAATAGTGACACAATCCCCAAGGATCACTCTAAATAGTGACACAATCCCCATGGATCACTCTAAATAGAGACACAAACCCCAAGGATCACTCTAAATAGTGACACAATCCTCAAGAATCACTCTAAATAGTGCCACAATCCCCAAGGATCACTCTAAATAGTGACACAATCCCCAAGGATGACTCTAAATAGTGACACAATCCCCAAGGATCATTCTAAATACTGACACAATCCCCAAGGATCACTCTCAATAATGACACAATCCCCAAGGATCATTTTCAATAGTTACACAATCCCCAAGGATCACTCTAAATAGTGACACAATCCCCAAGGAACACTCTAAATAGTGACACAATTCCAAAGGGTCACTCGAAATAGTGATACAATCCCCAAGGATCACTCTAAATAGTGACACAATACCCAAGAATCACTCTAAAAAATGACACAACCCTCAAGGACCACATCCAAATTGTGACACAAACCCCAATGATCACTCTAAATAGTGACACAATCCCCAAGGATCACTCCAAATAGTGACACAATTCCCAAGGGTCACTCTAAATAGTGACACAATCCCCAAGGATCACTCTAAATAACGACACAATCCCCATGGATCACTCTAAATAGTGACACAATCCCCAAGGGTCACTCTAAATAGTGGCACAATCCACAAGGATCACTCCAAATAGTGACACAATTCCCAAGGGTCACTCTATATAGTGACACAATCTACAAGTATCATTCTAAGTAGTGACACAATCCCCAAGGATCACTCTAAATAGTAACACAATCCCCAAGGATCACTCTAAATAGTGACACAATACCCAAGAATCACTCTAAAAAATGACACAACCCTCAAGGACCACATCCAAATTGTGACACAAACCCCAATGATCACTCTAAATAGTGACACAATCCCCAAGGATCACTCCAAATAGTGACACAATTCCCAAGGGTCACTCTAAATAGTGACACAATCCCCAAGGATCACTCTAAATAACGACACAATCCCCATGGATCACTCTAAATAGTGACACAATCCCCAAGGGTCACTCTAAATAGTGGCACAATCCACAAGGATCACTCCAAATAGTGACACAATTCCCAAGGGTCACTCTATATAGTGACACAATCTACAAGTATCATTCTAAGTAGTGACACAATCCCCAAGGATCACTCTAAATAGTAACACAATCCCCAAGGATCACTCTAAATAGTGACACAATCCCCAAGGATCAATCTATACAGTAACACAATCCCCAAGGATCACTCTAAATAGTGATACAATCCCCAAGGATCACTGTAAACAGTAACACAATCCTCAAGGATCACTGTAAATAGAACATAGAACCTAGAACAGTCCAGCACAGAACAGACCCTTCAGCCCACGATGTTGTGCCGAGCTTTATCTGAAACCAAGATCAAGCGATCCCACTCCCTATCATCCTGGTGTGCTCCATGTGCCTATCCAATAACCGCTTAAATGTCCCTAAAGTGTCTGACTCCACTATCTCTGCAGGCAGTCCATTCCACACCCCAACCACTCTCTGCGTTAAGAACCTACCTCTGATATCCTTCCTATATCTCCCACCATGGACCCTATAGTTATGCCCCCTTGTAATAGCTCCATCCACCCGAGGAAATAGTCTTTGAACGTTCACTCTATCTATCCCCTTCATCATTTTATAAACCTATATTAAGTCTCCCCTCAACCTCCTCAGCTCCAGAGAGAACAGCCCGTGCTCCCTCAACCTTTCCTCATAAGACCGACCCTCCAAACCAGGCAGCATCCTGGTAAATCTCCTTTGCACTTTTTCCAGCGGTTCCCCGTCCTTCTTTTCGTGAGGTGACCAGAACTGCACACAATATTCCAAATGTGGTCTCATCAAGGTCCTGTACAGTTACAGCATAACCCCACGGCTCTTAAACTCCAGCCCCCTGTTAATAAAAGCTAACACACTATCGGCCTTCTTCACTTGAGTGGCAACCTTTAGAGATCTGTGGATATGGACCCCAAGATCTCTCTGTTCCTCCACAGTCTTCCGAGCCCTACCTTTGACCCTGTAATCCACATATAAATTAGTCCTACCAAAATGAATCACCTGACATTTATCAGGGTTAAACTCCATTTGCCATTTTTCAGACGAGCTTTGCATTATTTCTATGTCTATTTGCAGCCTACAATAGCCCTCCACCTCATCCGCGACTCCACCAATCTTGGTGTCATCAGCAAATTTACTGATCCACCCTTCAGCCCCCTCCAAGTCATTCATAATAATCACAAAGAGCAGAGGACAAAGCACTGATCCCTGAGGCACTCTGCTAGCAACCTGCCTCCAATCCGAAAATTTTCCATCCACCACCACCCTCTGTCTTCGATCAGACAGCCAGTTACCTATCCAATCGGCCAACTTTCCCTCTATTGCACACCTACTCACTGTCATCATAAGCCGACCATAGGGGACCTTATCAAACGCCTTACTAAAATCCATGTATATGACGTCAACTGCACTACCTTCATCAACAAACTTAGTTACCTCCTCAAAAAATTCAATCAAATTTGTGAGGCACGACTTGCCCTTCACGAATCCGTGCTGACTATCCCGGATTAATCCGCATCTTTCTAAGTGGTCGTAAATCCCATCCCTAAGGACCTTTTCCATCAATTTACCAACCACCGAAGTAAGACTAACCGGTCTATAATTACCAGGGTCATTCCTATTCCCTTTCTTAAACAGAGGAACAACATTCACCACTCTCCAGTCCTCTGGCACCATCCCCGTGGACAGCGAGGACCCAAAGATCAAAGCGAAAGGCTTTGCAATCTCATCCCGTGCCTCCCAAAGAATCCTAGGACATATTTCATCAGGCCCAGGGGACTTATCGACCTTCAGTTTATTCAAAACTGCCAGGACATCCTCCCTCCGAACATCTATTTCCTCCAGCCTATTAGCCTGTAACACCTTCTCTTCCTCAAAAACATGGCCCCTCTCCTAGGTGAACACTGACGAAAAGTATTCATTCATCACCACTCCTATCTCTACTGACTCCATACACAAGATCCCACGACTATCCTTGACCGGCGCTAACCTCACCCTGGTCATTCTTTTATTGCTCACATAAGAGTAAAAAGCCTTAGGGTTTTCCTTGATCCGACCCGCCAAAGACTTCTCATGTCCCCTCCTAGCTCTCCTAAGCCCCTTTTTCAGCTCATTCCTTGCTAACTTGTAACCCTCAATCGAGCCAACTGAACCTTGTTTCCTCATCCCTACATAAGCTTCCCTCTTCCTTTTCACAAGACATCCCACCTCTTTCGTGAACCATGGTTCCCTCACTCGGCCATTTCCTCCCTGCCTGACAGGGACATACCTATCATGGAAACCCAGTATATGTTCCTTGAAAAAGAACAAAGAACAATGAACAAAGAACAGTACAGCACAGGAAACAGGCCCTTCGGCCCTCCAAGCCTGTGCCGCTCCTTGGTCCAACTAGGCCAATCGTTTGTATCCCTCCATTCCCAGGCTGCTCTTGTGACTATCCAGGTAAGTCTTAAACGATGTCAGCGTGCCTGCCTCCACCACCCTACTTGGCAGCGCATTCCAGGCCCCCACCACCCTCTGTGTAAAAAACGTCCCTCTGATATCTGAGTTATACTTCGCCCCTCTCACCTTGAGCCCGTCACCTCTGACATGGGAAAAAGCTTCCCACTGTTCACCCTATCTATACCCTTCATAATCTTGGACACCTCTATTAGATCTCCCCTCATTCTCCGTCTTTCCAAGGAGAACAACCCCAGTCTACCCAATCTCTCCTCATAGCTAAGACCCTCCATACCAGGCAACATCCTGGTAAACCTTCTCTGCACTCTCTCTAACGCCTCCACGTCCTTCTGGTAGTGCGGCGACCAGAACTGGACGCAGTACTCCAAATGTGGCCTAACCAGCGTTCTATACAGCTGCATCATCAGACTCCAGCTTTTATACTCTATACCCCGTCCTATAAAGGCAAGCATACCATATGCCTTCTTCACCACCTTCTCCATCTGTGTTGCCACCTTCAAGGATTTGTAGACTTGCACACCTAGGTCCCTCTGTGTTTCTATACTCCTGATGACTCTGCCATTTATTGTATAACTCCTCCCTACATTATTTCTTCCAAAATGCATCACTTCGCATTTATCCGGATTAAACTCCATCTGCCACCCCTCCGCCCAATTTTCCAGCCTATCTATATCCTGCTGTATTTCCCGACAATGCTCTTCGCTATCCGCAATTCCAGCCATCTTTGTGTCATCCGCAAACTTGCTGATTACACCAGTTACACCTTCTTCCAAATCATTTATGTATATCACAAATAGCAGAGGCCCCAGTACAGAGCCCTGCGGAACACCACTGGTCACAGACCTCCAGCCGGATAAAGACCCTTCGACCACTACCCTCTGTCTCCTACGGCCAAGCCAGTTCTCCACCCATCTAGCCACTTCTCCTTGTATCCCATGAGCCTTAACCTTCTTAACCAACCTGCCATGTGGGACTTTGTCAAATGCCTTACTGAAATCCATATAGACGACATCCGTTTTTGTCACTTCCTCAAAAAACTCCACCAAATTTGGAGGCACGACTTCCCTCTTACAAAACCATGCTGTCTGTCACTAATGAGATTGTTCCGTTCTAAATGCACATACATCCTGTCTCTAAGAATCCTCTCCTACCACGGACGTCAAGCTCACCGACCTATAATTTCCTGGGTTATCCCTGCTACCCTTCTTAAACAACGGGACCACATTCGCTATCCTCCAATCCTCAGAGACCTCACCCGTGTCCAAAGAAGCGACAAAGATTTCCGTCAGAGGCCCAGCAATTTCATCTCTCGTCTCCCTGAGCAGTCGAGGATAGATACCATCAGGCCCTGGGGCTTTGTCAGTTTTAATGTTCCCTAAAAAACCTAACACTTCCTCTCTTGTAATGGAGATTTTCTCTAACGGGTCAACACCTCCCTCCGAGACACTCCCGGTTAACTCGCCCCTCTCCTTCGTGAATGCCGATGCAAAGTATTCATTTAGGATCTCCCCTATTCCCTTGGGTTCTAAGCATAATTCCCCTCCTTTGTCCCTGAGAGGTCCGATTTTCTCCCTGACAACTCTTTTGTTCCTAACGTATGAATAGATTGCCTTAGGATTCTCCTTAATCCTGCCTGCCAAGAACATCTCGTGACCTCTTTTTGCCCTTCTAACTTCCCGTTTTAGTTCTTTCCTACTCTCTCTGTATTCCTCCAGAGCTCCATCTGTTTTCAGTTGCCTGGACTTAACGTATGCCTCCCTTTTCATTTTAATCAGATCCTCAATTTCCCTGGTTATCCACGGCTCTCGAATCCTACCTTTCCTATCTTTCTTTTTTACAGGCACATGCCTATCCTGCAGCCTTATCAATAGTTCCTTAAAAGACTCCCTCATGCCAGACGCGGACTTACCCTCGAACATCCTCTCCCAGGAAAAGTTCCACTTTTCATCCGTGCCTTTCCCTGACAGTTTCTGTTCCCTCCTTATGCCGCCTAATTCTTGCCTAATCGCATCATAATTACCTCTCCCCCAATTGTAAACCTTGCCCTGCCATACGGCCCTATCCCTCTCCATTGCAATAACAAAAGACACCGAATTGTGGTCACTATCTCCAAAGTATTCTCCCACAACCAAATCTAACACTTGGACCGGTTCATTTCCCATTACCAAATCCAATGTGGCCTCACCTCTTGTCGGCCTGTCCACATATTGTGTCAGGAAACCCTCCTGCACACACTGCACAAAAACTGCCCCATCTGAACTATTTGACCTACAAAGGTTCCAATCAATATTTGGAAAGTTAAAGTCCCCCATGACAACTGCCCTGTGACCCCCACACATATCCACAATCTGCTTAGCAATTTCTTCCTCCACATCTCTATTACTATTTGGGGGCCTATAGGAAACTCCTAACAACGTGACCGCTCCTTTCCTATTTCTAACTTCAGCCCATATTACCTCAGTGTGCAGATCCCCCTCGAACTGCCTTTCCGCAGCCGTTAAACTATCCTTGATTAACAATGCCACTCCTCCACCTCTTTTACCAGCTTCCCTACACTTACTGAAACATCTATAACCCGGAACGTCCCACAACCATTCATGTCCTTGTTCTACCCACGTCTCCGTAATGGCCACAACATCGTAGTCCCAAGTAGCAATCCACGCCCCAAGTTCATCCACCTTGTTCCGGATGCTCCTTGCATTGAAGTAGACACACTTCAACCCACCTTCCTGTCTACCGGTACCCACCCTTGACCCTGATACTTTCCCCAATACCTCACCACCCTCAACACTGACTTCTGGACGACAACTCCTTTTCCCACTCCCCTGACAAATTAGTTTAAACCCCCCTGAAGAGCCGTATCAAATTTCCCTCCAAGGATATTGGTGCCCCTCTGGTTCAGGTGCACCCCGTCCTGTTTGTACAGGTCCCACCTTCCCCAGAATGTGTTCCAATTATCCACGTATCTGAAACCCTCCCTCCTACACCATCCCTGTAACCACATGTTTAACTGCACTCTCTCCCTGTTCCTCAACTCGCTATCACGTGGCACCGGTAATGTACCAGAGATGACCACATGTTTTCTCTTGGCTCTCAGCTTCCAGCCCAGCTCCCGAAATTCCTGTTTTAAATCCCCGTTCCTTCTCTTACCTATGTTGTTGGTACCAATTTGTACCACGACTTGTGACTGTTTCCCCTCCCCCTTAAGATTCCGGAAAACACGGTCTGAGACGTCACGGACCTTGGCATCCGGTAGGCAACATACCATCCGTGAGTCTCTTTTGCTGCCACAGAACCTCCTATCTATCCCTCTAACTAACGAGTCCCCATTAACTATTGCCCTCCCGCTCTGCCCCTTACCCTCCCGAGCCACAGAGATGGACACAGTGCTGGAGATCCTCTCACTGCGGCTCACCACTGGTATGTCATCCCCCTCAACCGTATCCAAAGCGGAATACTTGTTGCTAAGGGGAACGACCACAGGGGATCCCTGCACGGACTGCTTCCTCCCAGCCCCTCTCACCGTCACCCATTTTTTTTCATTCCTCGGAGTAACTGTATCCCTAAACCTTCTGTCTGTGGCCACCTCTGCGTCCCTAATAATCCTAAATTCATCCAACTCCAGCTCCAGTTCCCTAACACGGTTTTGGAGGAGCTGCAGATGGGTGCACTTCCCACAGGTGTAATCAGCAGGGACACTGTCGTCGTCCCTCACCTCAAACATAGTGCAAGAGGAACATAGCACTGCCTGCACACCCATCCCTTCTAGATACCTTGCCAGTACCAGGTAGAAACAGCAAAAATGAATTAACCTCACCCCTGCTCGCTCTGTGCCCCGAAGCCCTGTGAGCCAAAGCCCTTATAGCTCACACTCTGCTTCCACACACGCCCTGTGAGCCAATGCCCTCAGGGTTACGAGATGAGAGACACATCAAATGAGCCATGATCTTATGGACTGGATGACCAGGCTCGAGGGGCTGAATGATCTCCTGCAGGGACGTACGCTTGTCCTCCCCCTGCCTCCCTTCGCCCACCCCCACGACTGTCCTTCCAAGTGAATGTTTGATGGATGAGTGCAGGGGTAGAATCCTGTGTCTAATTGGTGCTGTATCTGACCTGAGAGAGATGTATAAACACAATGTAGAGTGAGGTGCATTCTGTATGCAATCGCTCATTCCACACAACCCCTCACTCCCAGCCCCCAAACCTCAACACCAATCTTCTTATCACTACCTACACAATTACATCACTAAATTCATTTTATTATCAATATATATCCAGGGAGATGCCTGACCTCAGTCCCACTGTCATTACCCACCAGGTGCATCACCGACTTCATTCTTATTATCCACAGACAAACTAATGCACCACTCACCTCACTCTCGCTGCTTAGTCCTTGTAACCTCCACATTACAACATCGATTAAGGACAACACAGCAAAAGTGTAACACAAACTGTCTCAAACACTGACTGACACACATCTAATATCTTTATTCTAAATCCCGTCGGGTACTTGTCATCATATGACACAGGTTTAAGGTGTGTGGGGGAAAGTTTAGAGGAGATGTGCGATGCAGGTTTTTTACACAGAGGGTGGTGAATGTCTGGAACGCGCTGCCCGGGGAGGGGGTGGGAGCAGGTACAATAGCGGCATTTAAGGGGCAACTAGACAAGTACATGGATAGGATGGGAATGGAAGGATACGGACTCTGTATTGAACCGGTTGAAATAGCAGAGGTACTCAATCAATACTTTGCTTCAGTATTCACAGTGGAAAAGGATCTTGGTAGTTGCAGTGCAGACTTGCAGTGGACTGAGAAGATTGAGCATGTGGGCATTAGGAAAGAGGATGTGTTGGAGCTGCTGAAAAGCACCAAGTTAGATAAAGCGCCGGGACCGGATGGGAGGTACCCCAGGTTACTGTGGGAGGCGAGGGAAGAGATTGCTGATCCTCTGGCAATTCTCTTTGCGTCGTCAATGGAGACAGGAGAGGTTCCGGAGGATTGGAGGATGGCGGATGTGGTTCCGTTATTCAAGAAAGGGAAAAGAGATACCCCAGGAAATTATAGACCGGAGAGTCCAACCTCAGTGGTAGGTAAGTTGATGGAGAAGATCCTGAGAGGCAGGATTGATGAACATTTGGAAAGGAATAGTATGATCAGAAGTAGCCAGCACGGCTTTGTCCGAGGCAGATCATGCCTTACGAGTCTGATTGAGTTTTTTGAAGATGTGACTAGACTCTTAGATGGGGAAGAGGGGTAGATGTGGTTTATGTGGATTTCAGTAAGGCGTTTGATAAGGTGCCCCATGCAAGGGTTATGGAGAAAGTGAAGAGGCATGGGATAGAAGGGGATGTTGCTTTGTGGATTCAGAACTGGCTTGCCCACAGAAGGCAAAGAGTGGTTGTAGATGGGTCTTTTTCAGAGTGGAGGTCGCTCATCAGTGGGGTGCCCCAGGGATCTGTTCTGGGACCCTTGCTCTTTGTGATTTTTATAAATGACCTGGATGAGGAAGTGGAAGGATGGGTTGGCAAGTTTGCTGATGACACAAAATTTGGAGGTGTTGTGGATAGTGTAGAGGGATGTCAGCAGTTGCAACAAGACTTAGATAAGATGCAAGAGTGGGTGGAGAAGTGGCAGATGGACTTCAACCCAGAGATTGTTCATTTTGGCAGGTCGAATAGGATGAAAGAATATAATATTGAGGGTAAGACGCTTGGCAGTGTGGAAGAACAGAGGGATCTTGGGGTCCGGGTTCATAGGATGCTCAAAGCAGCTTCGCAGGTCGAGGCTGTGGTTAAGAAGGCGTATGGAATACTGGCCTTCATCAATAGAGGAATTGAGTTCGGAAATCGGGAGATAATGCTGCAGCTGTATAGGATCCTGGTCAGACCCCACCTGGAGTACTGTGCCCAGTTCTGGTCGCCTCATTACAGAAAGGATGTGGAAGCCATAGAACCGGTGCAGAGGAGATTTACGAGGATGTTGCTGGGATTAAGTGGTCTGCCTTTTGAGGATAGCTTGAGAGAGCTAGGTCTATTCTCCTTGGAGAGGCGAAGGATGAGAGGTGACCAGATAGAGGTGTATAAGATGTTGAGAGGTATTGACAGATTGGATTCTCAGAGGCTTTTACCCAGGGCTGAAATGGTTGTCACGAGAGGCCACAGGTTTAGGGTGCTGGGCGTAGGTACAGAGGAGATGTTAGGGGTAAGTCTTTCACTCAGAGGGTGGTGGGTGCGTGGAATCGACTGCCGGTAGTGGTGGTGGAAGCGGATTCGATTGATTCTTTTAAGAGGCTTTTGGATAGGTTCATGGAGGTTAGTGAGATAGAGGGTATCTATAGTGAGCCTAGAAGGTAAGGAAATCGTTCGGCGCAACTTGTGGGCCGAAGGGCCTGTTTGTGCTGTCGCTTTTCTATGTTCTATGTTCTAAGGAAACGTAAGAGTGCAGAATGTAGTGTTACAGTCATAGCTAGGGTGCCTAGAAAGATCAACTTGATGCAAGTTAAGTCCATTCAAAGGTCTGATGGCAGCAGGGAAGAAACTGTTCTTGTGTCAGTTGGTACATGAGATCAGACTTTTGTATATTTTTCCTGATGAAGAAAGTGGAAGAGAGAATGTCCGGGGTGCGTGGGGCCCTGAATTATGGTGGCTGCTTTGCCGAGGCAGCGGGAAGTGTAGACAGAGTCAATGGGTGGGTGGCTGGTTTGAGTGATGGATTGGGCTACATTCATGACCTTTTGTAGTTTCTTGCAGTCTTGGGCAGAGCAGGAGTCATACCAAGCTGTGATACAGCCTGAAATAATGCTTTCTGTGGTTCATCTGTAAACGTTGGTGAGAATCATAGCTGACATTCCAAATGTCCTTAGTCTTCTGAGAAAGTAGAGGCGTTGGTGGGCTTTCCTAACTATATTGTTGGCACGGGGGAACCAGGACATGTCTGATAGTGATCTGGACACCTAAAAACATGAAGCTCTCGACCCTTTCCACTTCGATGGATGGATGTCAGAGCCAGCAGAACGTCACCATTAAGGCACGCTGCTTGGTTTTTCTTTGGGACTGGGATGATGGTCGTCTTCTTGAAGCAGATAGGGAACTCAGATTGTTGTAAAGAAAGCTGAAGATGATTGTAAATACCCCCGCCAGCTGATCCGTGCAGTGTGTGAGTGTTCGTCCGTGTACCTCATCCGGGCCAGTCGCTGTCCATGGGTTGACTTTCGAGTCGGCTGTTCTGACATCTGCAATTGTGACCTCAGATACAGCTGCATCCGAGGCTTCTGGGGTGGAGGGCATGCTCATGCTGACCTCATGCTCAACACGGACATAGTGTGCATTGAACTGATTAGAAATGGGTTTGGTGAAGCCAGCGATTTTACACACCTTCATCTTGTAGCCTGCTATGTCTTGCAGACCTTGGCATAGTCGGTGGGGGTCCGTCTGGCTATCATGGGGCACTAGGTTGGTCTGAAACTGTATTTTTGCATCTTTGATGGATCTGTGTAGATCATATCTGGCTGTCTTGTAGAGGTCAGGGTCGTCTAACTTGAATGCCTCAGACCTGGACTTCAGAAAGCAGTGGATATCCCTGATCATCCATGGTTTCCGGTTGGGAAACACACGCAATATCTTCTTGGGCACACAGTCTCCTACACACTTCCTAATGATGTCAGTTACTGTAGTGGCGTACTCGCTCAGGTTGTTCGTGGAGTTTTTAAATACTGACCAGTCCACTGACTCTAAGCAGTCACGTCGGAGATCTTTCGATTCCTCAGACCAACATTGCATGACATTATTGAATGGATCATCCCGCTTTAGCCTTTGTGTGTCAGCCTGTCGCAGGAGCACAGTCTTGTGGTCTGATTTGTCTCACTCTCTCTTACCCCAGTTGTGTCTTTCCTGATGCAGACGCTCAAAGAACAAAGGCAAAGAAATGGACAGCACAGGAATAGGCCCTTCGACCCTCTCCAAACCTGTGCTGATCATGGTGCCCCATTTTAAAATAAAACCTGCTGCGCTTACTCGGTCAGTATCCCTCTTACCTCCTATTAATGCATCAATCCAGATGCCTCTTAAAAGTTGCTAATGTGCCTGATTCCACCACCTCCCCTGGCAACGCATTCCAGGCACCGACACTCTCTGTGTGGAAAACATCCCCCGCACATCTCCCTTAATATTTCATCCTGCCATCTTGAACCTGTGCCCCCTTGTAACTGAACCTTCCACCCTCGGAGAAAACCCTCTGACTATCCATCCTGTCTGTGCCTCCCACAATTTTGTCGACCTCTATCAGGTCTCCCCTCAGCCTTTGTCTTTCCAGTGAAAACAATCCTGATTTATTCAACCTCTCCTCATAGCCAGCGGAGCTGAATTCTCTCTCAGTTAAGTTACTGTTATAAACACCATTCCTCTCACAATAACTGCTTGCCCCATCATCACGCCCTCACTCCCGCCCCATCTATCCTTCTGTCTTCCTCTGTTTCACTTTCACACGCTCAGAATCTTCCTCTCTCACTCTTATCCATTCATTTTCCCAGCCTCGCACCCTTTCTAGATTCAGCCCATCCCACAAGCCGTCCCTCTCTCTCGTGTTCATCTCTCTCCTTCCACATCTGGGCACGTTTCTGAACACTGTATCAGATGTAGGTCCAGTGTCATTTGGAGCCTGTGCATTGCTGGTCACAGTTAAATCTGTTATTTTACTGCTCTAAGAGGTGATGTGATTGTATCTGCTGCAGGGCCTGAATTTTCTGAGATGTCCCATTGTTTCTGAATATTTTCTCAGTTTGAGAAGCTGCAGTAGATTTCGGGATAAAAACAAATTTCTTTGCAGACTAAACAGTTGCAAATTATTGATCAACAGAATTTTGCAATTGATGCTAAACTCTAACCCACTTAAATCACATCACAGAATGTCCACAGTTAAAGATCACACAGAGAGACACGGTAACAATTGAAACTTAATTAGAAACATAGAAACATAGAAAACTCCAGCACAAAACAGGCCCTTCGGCCCCACAAGTTTTGCCGAAAATAATCCTCCCTTTTAAACCTACCTATAACCCTCCATCCTATTAAGTCCCATGTACTCATCCAGGAGCCTCTTAAAAGACTCTATTGAGTTTGCCTCCACCACCACTGACGGCAGCCGATTCCACTCACCCACCACACTCTGTGTCAAAAACTTCCTCCGAACATCTCCCCTGTACCTACCCCCCAGCACCTTAAACCTGTGTCCTCTCGTAGCAGCAATTTCCACCCTTGGGAAAAAGCCTCTGAGAGTCCACCCGATCTATGCTTCTCAACATCTTACATACCTCTATTAGGTCTACTCTCATCCTCCGGCTCTCCAAGGAGAAAAGACAGAGCTCCCTCAGCCTATCCTCATAAGGCATGCCACTCAATCCAGGCAACATCCTTGTAAATCTCCTCTGCACCCTTTCAATCTTTTCCACATCCTTCCTGTAATGAGGCGACCAGAACTGAGCACTGTACTCCAAGTGGGGTCTGACGAGGGTCTTATATAGCTGCATCATTCTCCCCGGACTCCTAAACTCAATCCCTCGATTGATAAAAGCCAGCACACCATACATCTTCTTAACCACCTCCTCCACCTGGGGGGCCGATTTCAGAGTCCTATGGACCCGGACCCCAAGGACCTTCTGACCCTCCTCAGTACTGAGAGTCTTTCCCTTTATATTGTACTCCTTCATCCCATTCGACCTGCCAAAATGGACCACGACGCATTTATCTGGGTTGAAGTCCATCTGCCACTTCTGTGCCCAGTCTTGCATCCTATCTATGTCCCTCTGTAACTTCTGACACCCCTCCAGACTATCCACAACCCCACCAACCTTCGTGGTATTGGCAAACTTACCAACCCATCCCTCCACTTCCTCATCCAGGTTATTTATGAAAATGAGAAACAGCAAGGGTCCCAGAACAGATCCCTGGGGCACACCACTGGTGACCGACCTCCAATTAGAAAAAGACCCATGTATACACACTCCCTGCCTCCTTTGGACAAGCCAGTTCTGGATCCACAAGGCAGCAGCCCCTTGGATCCCATGCCCTCTCACTTTTTCGAGAAGCCTTGCATGGGGGACCTTATCGAACGCCTTGCTAAAATCCATATAAACCACATCTACCGCCTACCCTTCGTCAATGTGTTTAGTCACATTTTCAAAGAACTCCAACAGGCTCATAAGGCACGATGTACATTTGACAAAGCTGAGTATTCTTGAGCATACTAAACCTCTCTAAATGCTCATAAATCTTATCCCTCAGGATCTTCTCCATCAGCTTACCAACGACTGAGGTTAGACTCACCGATCGGTAATTTCCTGGGCTATCCCTATTCCCCTTCTTGAAAATAGGAATCACATCCACAAGAAAGACGGAGGATGAGGGGAGACTTAATAGAGGTGTATAAAATTATGAAAGGCATAGATAGGGTGAACGGTGGGAAGCTTTTCCCCGGGTCGGTGGTGACGTTTACGAGGGGTCAGATGTTCAAGGTGAAGGGGGGGAGGTTTAACACAGATATCAGAAGGACATATTTCACACAGAGGGTCGTGGGGGCCTAGAATGTGTTGCCGGGCAAGGTGGTGGAGGCGGACACACTGGGAACGTTTAAGACTTATCTAGACAGCTATATGTACGGAGTGGGAATGGAGGGATACAAAAGAGTGGTCTAGTTTGGACAAGGGAGCGGCGCGGGCTAATTGTTCCTGGTTTCTCGTTTCAAGGCTTCATTCTATGATCATCTTGCTGGTGCCAGTACAGAGTGAGACTGCGGATAGTTGGGAACCTGTCTCGGGGGCAGGGAATTCATATGGTGTTCGTGGAAGTGGAAATGACTGGGGTTGGGAAGCATTTTCCGATCGGGGCCATTGTGATCTCCTGGACTCGTTTCGATCGCCTCAGGGGGTCGGAGAGGAATTTCCCAGATTTTTTTTCCCCATATTGGCCCTGGGGTTTTACACTCTGGGTTTTCGCCTCTCCCTGGAGATCACATGGTCTGGAATGGGGGGGTGGGGGTGAGTTAATAGGTTGTAATGAACAAAGCATCGTAGCTGTGAGGGACAGCTCGGTGGATAGGATATTGGTATGTAGATAGGCTGGAAAATTGGGCGGGGATCCTGGATTCAGGATTTAATCCTGGACCGGGGAGCGGCGCTGGCTTGGAGGGCCGAAGGGCCTGTTCCTGTGCTGTATTGTTCTTTGTTCTTTGTTCTTTGTTGTCCTCCAATCCTCCGGCACCTCTCCCGTCTCCATCGACGATGCAAAGATCATCGCCAGAGGCTCTGTAATCTCTTCCCTCGCCTCCCACAGTAACCTGGGGTACATCCCATCCGGACCCGGCGACTTATCTATCTTGATGCCATTCAAAAATTCCAGCACAACCTCTTTGTTAAAGTCCACATACTCAATCTTTTCAGTCCACCGCAAGCCCACAGTACATCCACCCATGTCCTTTTCCTCTGTGAAAACCGAGGCAAAATACTCATTAAGCACCTCTGCCATTTCTACTGGTTCCGTACAGATTTTCCCGCCTTCACGTCTCATCCTTTTACTCTTCACATATTTATAGAACGCCTTAGGGTTTTCCCCAATTCTACTCGCCAAGGCCTTCTCGTGACCACTTCTGGCTCTCCTAATTTCCTTCTTTCGTCCCTTCCTACAAGCCGTATACTCATCTAGATCCCTATCTTCACCAAGTTCTCTGAACCTTTTGTACGCTTTCCTTTTCTTCTCGACAAGGTCCCGCACAGCTTTCGTGCACCACGGTTCCTTTAACCTACCAACTCCTCCCTGTCTGCTCGGAACATTGTCCTGTAGAACCCTAGACAGACATTCCTTGAAAAACTGCCACCTCTCTTCAGTAGATTTCCCCGAGAATACCTCCTTCCAATTTACTCCTCTAATTTGCTGCCTTATGTCTTCATATTTCCCCTTACTCCAGATAAACGCTTTCCTAGCTTGCCTGATCCTCTCTTTTTCCAATGCAAGCAGAAAGGAGATAGAGTTATGATCGCTATCCCCAAGATGCTCTCCCACTGAGAGATCTGACACCTGTCCAGGCTCATTGGTCAGTATCAGATCAAGTACAGCCTCTCCTCTTGTAGGCTTGTCCACATGCTGTGTCAGGAACCCCTCCTGAACACACCTAACGAACTCCTCCCCATCCAATCTCCTCACCCGAGGGATATTCCAATCTATGTTTGGGAAATTAAAGTTTCCCATCACAACAACTCTGCTATTACTGCATCTCTCCAGGATCTGTTTCCCTATCTGCTCCTCCACCTCCCTGTCACTATTGGGCGGCCTATAGAAAACTCCCAGCAAAGTGACCGGCCCCTTCCCACTCCGAACTTCCACCCACAGAGACTCTGTGGACAATCCCTCCACAGCATACACCTTCTCTACAGCTGTGACACTATCCCTGATCAGCAGTGCCACTCCACCCCCTCTCTTGCCTCCCTCCCTGTCCTTCCTGAAACATCTGAATCCCGGCACCTGGAGTATCCAGTCCTGTCCCTGAGAAATCCAAGTCTCTGTAATGGCCACCACATCACACTTCCAGGCATCGATCCACGCTCTGAGCTCATCTCCTTTATTCACTATGGAACATAGAACATAGAACAGTACAGCACAGAACAGGCCCTTCGGCCCACAATGTTGTGCCGAGCTTTATCTGAAACCAAGATCAAGCTATCCCACTCCCTATCATCCAGGTGTGCTCCATGTGCCTATCCAATAACCGCCTAAATGTTCCTAAAGTGTCTGACTCCACTATCACTGCAGGCAGTCCATTCCACACCCCACCCACTCTCTGCGTAAAGAACCTACCTCGGACATCCTTCCTATATCTCCCACCATGAACCCTATAATTATGCCCCCTTGTAATAGCTCCATCCACTCGAGGAAATAGTCTCTACTCCGAGCATTAAAGTTAACACATCTCAATCCTTTGGTCTGAGCTCTCCCCTTCTCTGTCCCCCGTCCATCCTCCATCTTGCACCGTCTTTGATCCTTCTCTGTTTGCGAGCTAACTTCCTCGCTCCCAGTCACCTCGTCTCGATCCCCTCCCCCCAACCTATCTAGTTGAAACTCTCCCCAGTAGTCATAGCCAACCTTCCCGCCAGGATGTTGGTCCCCCCGGGACCTCTATCAGGTCTCCCCTCAGCCTTCGTCTTTTCAGTGAAAACAATCCTGATTTATTCAACCTCTCCTCATAGCCAGTGGAGCTGACTTCTCTCTCAGTTAAGTTACTGTTATAAACACCATTCCTCTCACAATAACTGCTTCTCCCATCATCACGCCCTCACTCCCGCCCCATCTATCCTTCTGTCTTCCTCTTTTTCACTTTCACTCGCTCAGAGTCTCCCTCTCTCACTCTTACCCATTCATTTTCCCAGCCTCGCACCCTTTCTAGATTCAGCCCATCCCACAAGCCGTCCCTCTCTCTCGTGTTCATCTCTCTCCTTCCAAATCTGGGCACGTTTCTGAACATTGTATCAGATGTGGGTCCAGTGTCATTTGGAGCCTGTGCATTGCTGGTCACAGTTAAATCTGTTATTTTACTGCTCTAAGAGGTGATGTGATTGTATCTGCTGCAGGGCCTGAATTTTCTGAGATGTCCCATTGTTTCTGAATATTTTCTCAGTTTGAGAAGCTGCAGTAGAATTCGAGATAAAAACACATTTCTTTGCAGACTAAATAGTTGCAAATTATTGATCAACAGAATTTTGCAATTGATGCTAAACTCTAACCCACTGAAATCACATCACAGAATGTCCTCAGTTAAAGATCACACAGAGAGACACGGTAACAATTGAAACTCAATTACTGAAATGTCACAGTCCAGATATCACTGAAACTATCTGAGATCTCGAGGTGGGACTGATGGTGTTTGAGTGGACAGCATCTTTCCACTTGTTATTAGTTGATAAATGTGATCAACAGAATCCAGTGTTTGGAAAGAAGTCAATACTAAAAATAAATATTTTCCATCACAGAACTCAATGTCGTAATCTGTTTGTTCATATATTTAAAAAAAACTTCAAACCAGGTTTCTGCCACAATGTCCCTAAGGTGACTTTACAGTGTATAAATTAAAGGCTTTGGGAATATATAACATCAGATGTTAAAGTCAGAGAGACTGCCAGCAGCTCGAAGGGACACATCACTTCACACTGAAAATTATGATTCCAGTTCAGATAGCTGAGAAAATAATCTACCCAATCATCGCCATTATTGGTGTTCCCGGTGAGTGACTCTAACCAGTGAGGTTGTGTAAATCTGTGTGTGAACGGCTCTCTGATTCTAAACTCTGAGTGAAAATGCTCCATGCGGATCTCGTGGTCACTGTTATAAAGACACCAGGTCAACGATGTAATTTACTTAAATCAAATGGCTTGAAATATCTCTGTGTTTTTAATCATTTTCATCAACTGACAATGAGCCTCTGTATGTTATTCACGGGCTCACTATTCAATGAAGTTAATGTATTGAGGAGTGAACTACTCAATCTTATCTATTGTAAGATTGGACCTCAGTGAAGGTGATCTCTCTGAAATAATGTTCAGTGGGAGTAAGAATATAATGGAAATTTGAGTGTGGGTCACTAACCAGAGTGGAATACCTGACACCAGTGAACAAGTATTGCAGGGTATATTTGTCAGTGTAAAATTGTACTGATTGTGGTTCTTTCACCTGAGTGGAATATCTGATCGAAGTCTCCATTAATATCTGGCACCATCTGTCCATGTAGAATTGTATTGTGTTTTGGAAAAGAATTGCAATGAAATAAGTTGATTCAATTTTAAATATATGTTCTGTTAATTTGGTGAGTGAGATGTCCATTCTGTGGAACTGTCTGAGTCTATTATCTTTGGAATATGTTGAGTTTGGCTTTGCTTCAATGATCTTTTGTGGTCAGTGTGGGATGTGAAATTCGTTGGTAACTCGGTTATGTATTGAAAAGAAAGAGGTTTCAGCCATTTCCTGATATTGAAACAAACCAATTACAAACCGCGCAGTATTCAGTGATTGTCAAACATTTTGTGAATTGTTCACATTTCCATTAATCTATAAATGAACTCCAATGGTTTTGTTTCTGGGTTGTTGTGGTTCTGTCTAAACTGTGTTGCTTCTGAAAGCGATTTGTGAATCTGATCACCTGAAGCCCTGAACTCCTCGAAAACATTCAGATAGTTGATTTCTACAGAGTGATTGGGAAACATATTGTTCTGATCAGAATGAAGAACCTGACACTGAGCTGTGGTGAAAGTAATTTCCAATTCCAATACCCAATTTGCAAGTTTATAATTTATTCTTAACGTGTTATTGTATTTACATAGAACATAGAACATAGAACAGTACAGCACAGAACAGGCCCTTCGGCCCACGATGTTGTGCCGAGCTTTATCTGAAACCAAGATCAAGCTATCCCACTCCCTATCATCCTGGTGTGCTCCATGTGCCTATCCAATAACCGCTTAAATGTTCCTAAAGTGTCTGACTCCACTATCACTGCAGGCAGTCCAATCCACACCCCAACCACTCACTGCGTAAAGGACCTACCTCTGATATCCTTCCTGTATCTCCCACCACGAACCCTATAGTTATGCCCCCTCGTAATAGCTCCATCAACCCGATGTAATAGTCTTTGAACATTCACTCTATCTATCCCCTTCATCATTTTATAAACCTATATTAAGTCTCCCCTCAACCTCCTCAGCTCCAGAGAGAACAGCCCGTGCTCCCTCAACCTTTCCTCATAAGACCTACCCTCCAAACCAGGCAGCATCCTGGTAAATCTCCTTTGCACTTTTTCCAGCGGTTCCCCATCCTTCTTTTCGTGAGGTGACCAGAACTGCACACAATATTCCAAATGTGGTCTCATCAAGGTCCTGTACAGTTACAGCATAACCCCACGGCTCTTAAACTCCAGCCCCCTGTTAATAAAAGCTAACACACTATCGGCCTTCTTCACTTGAGTGGCAACCTTTAGAGATCTGTGGATATGGACCCCAAGATCTCTCTGTTCCTCCACAGTCTTCAGAACCCTACCTTTGACCCTGTAATCCACTTATAAATTAGTCCTACCAAAATGAATCACCTGACATTTATCAGGGTTAAACTCCATTTGCCATTTTTCAGCCGAGCTTTGCATTCTATCTATGTCTATTTGCAGCCTACAACAGCCCTCCACCTCATCCGCGACTCCACCAATCTTGGTGCCATCAGCAAATTTACTGATCCACCCTTCAGCCCCCTCCAAGTCATTCATAATAATCACAAAGAGCAGAGGACAAAGCACTGATCCCTGTGGCACTCTGCTAGCAACCTGCCTCCAATCCGAAAATTTTCCATCCACCACCACCCTCTGTCTTCGATCAGACAGCCAGTTACCTATCCAATCGGCCAACTTTCCCTCTATTGCACACCTCCTCACTGTCATCATAAGCCGAACATAGGGGACCTTATCAAACGCCTTACTAAAATCCATGTATATGACGTCAACTGCACTACCTTCATCAACACACTTAGTTACCTCCTCAAAAAATTCAATCAAATTTGTGAGGCACAACTTGCCCTTCACGAATCCGTGCTGACTATCCCGGATTAATCCGCATCTTTCTAAGTGGTCGTAAATCCCATCCCTAAGGACCTTTTCCATCAATTTACCAACCACCGAAGTAAGACTAACCGGTCTATAATTACCAGGGTCATTCCTATTCCCTTTCTTAAACAGAGGAACAACATTCACCACTCTCCAGTCCTCTGGCACCATCCCCGTGGACAGCGAGGACCCAAAGATCAAAGCGAAAGGCTTTGCAATCTCATCCCGTGCCTCCCAAAGAATCCTAGGACATATTTCATCAGGCCCAGGGGACTTATCGACCTTCAGTTTATTCAAAACTGCCAGGACATCCTCCCTCCGAACATCTATTTCCTCCAGCCTATTAGCCTGTAACACCTTCTCTTCCTCAAAAACATGGCCCCTCTCCTAGGTGAACACTGACGAAAAGTATTCATTCATCACCACTCCTATCTCTACTGACTCCATACACAAGATCCCACGACTATCCTTGACCGGCGCTAACCTCACCCTGGTCATTCTTTTATTGCTCACATAAGAGTAAAAAGCCTTTGGGTTTTCCTTGATCCGACCCGCCAAAGACTTCTCATGTCTCCTCCTAGCTCTCCTAAGCCCCTTTTTCAGCTCATTCCTTGCTAACTTGTAACCCTCAATCGAGCCAACTGAACCTTGTTTCCTCATCCCTACATAAGCTTCCCTCTTCCTTTTCACAAGACATCCCACCTCTTTCGTGAACCATGGTTCCCTCACTCGGCCATTTCCTCCCTGCCTGACAGGGACATACCTATCATGGAAACCCAGTATATGTTCCTTGAAAAAGAACAAAGAACAGTGAACAAAGAACAGTACAGCACAGGAAACAGGCCCTTCGGCCCTCCAAGCCTGTGCCGCTCCTTGGTCCAACTAGGCCAATCGTTTGTATCCCTCCATTCCCAGGCTGCTCATGTGACTATCCAGGTAAGTCTTAAACGATGTCAGCGTGCCTGCCTCCACCACCCTACTTGGCAGCGCATTCCAGGCCCCCACCACCCTCTGTGTAAAAAACGTCCCTCTGATATCTGAGTTATACTTCGCCCCTCTCACCTTGAGCCCGTCACCTCTGACCTGGGAAAAAGCTTCCCACTGTTCACCCTATCTATACCCTTCATAATCTTGTACACCTCTATTAGATCTCCCCTCATTCTCCGTCTTTCCAAGGAGAACAACCCCAGTCTACCCAATCTCTCCTCATTGCTAAGACCCTCCATACCAGGCAACATCCTGGTAAACCTTCTCCGCACTCTCTCTAACGCCTCCACGTCCTTCTGGTAGTGCGGCGACCAGAACTGGACGCAGTACTCCAAATGTGGCCTAACCAGCGTTCTATACAGCTGCATCATCAGACTCCAGCTTTTATACTCTATACCCCGTCCTATAAAGGCAAGCATACCATATGCCTTCTTCACCACCTTCTCCACCTGTGTTGCCACCTTCAAGGATTTGTAGACTTGCACACCTTGGTCCAACTAGACCAATCGTTTGTATCCCTCCATTCCCAGGCTGCTCATGTGACTATCCAGGTAAGTCTTAAATGATGTCAGCGTGCCCGCCTCCCCCACCCTACTTGGCAGCGCATTCCAGGCCCCCACCACCCTCTGTGTAAAAAACATCCCTCTGATATCTGATTATACTTCGCCCCTCTCACCTTGAGCCCGTGACCCCTCGTGATCGTCACCTCCGACCTGGGAAAAAGCTTCCCACTGTTCACCCTATCCATCCCCTTCATAATCTTGTACACCTCTATTAGATCTCCCCTCATTCTCCGTCTTTCCAGGGAGAACAACCCCAGTTTACCCAATCTCCCCTCATAGCTAAGACCCTCCATACGAGGCAACATCCTGGTAAACCTTCTCTGCACTCTCTCTAACGCCTCCACGTCCTTCTGGTAGTGCGGCGACCAGAACTGGACGCTGTACTCCAAATGTGGCCTAACTAGCGTTCTATACAGCTGCATCATCAGATTCCAGCTTTTATACTCTAGATCCCGTCCTATAAAGGCAAGCATACCATATGCCTTCTTCACCACCTTCTCCACCTGTGTTGCCACCTTCAAGGATTTGTCGACTTGCACACCTAGGTCCCTCTGTGTTTCTATACTCCTGATGACTCTGCCATTTATTGTATAACTCCTCCCTACATTATTTCTTCCAAAATGCATCACTTCGCATTTATCCGGATTAAACTCCATCTGCCACCTCTCCGCCCAATTTTCCAGCCTATCTATATCCTGCTGTATTGCCCGACAATGCTCTTCGCTATCCGCAATTCCAGACATCTTTGTGTCATCCGCAAACTTGCTGATTACACCAGTTACACCTTCTTCCAAATCATTTATGTATATCACAAATAGCAGAGGCCCCAGTACAGAGCCCTGCGGAACACCACTGGTCACAGACCTCCAGCCGGAAAAAGACCCTTCGACCACTACCCTCTGTCTCCAACGGCCAAGCCAGTTCTCCACCCATCTAGCCACTTCTCCTTGTATCCCAAAAGCCTTAACCTTCTTAACCAACCTGCCATGTGGGACTTTGTCAAATGCCTTACTGAAATCCATATAGACGACATCCACGGCCCTTCCTTCGTCAACCGTTTTTGTCACTTCCTCAAAAAACTCCACCAAATTTGTAAGGCACGACTTCCCTCTTACAAAACCATGCTGTCTGTCACTAATGAGATTGTTCCGTTCTAAATGCACATACATCCTGTCTCTAAGAATCCTCTCCTACCACGGAAGTCAAGCTCACCGGCCTATAATTTCCTGGGTTATCCCTGCTACCCTTCTTAAACAACGGGACCACATTCGCTATCCTCCAATCCTCAGAGACCTCACCCGTGTCCAAAGAAGCGACAAAGATTTCCGTCAGAGGCCCAGCAATTTCATCTCTCGTCTCCCTGAGCAGTCGAGGATAGATGCCATCAGGCCCTGGGGCTTTGTCAGTTTTAATGTTCCCTAAAAAACCTAACACTTCCTCTCTTGTAATGGAGATTTTCTCTAACGGGTCAACACCTCCCTCCGAGACACTCCCGGTTAACTCACCCCTCTCCTTCGTGAATGCCGATGCAAAGTATTCATTTAGGATCCCCCCTATTCCCTTGGGTTCTAAGCATAATTCCCCTCCTTTGTCCCTGAGAGGTCCGATTTTCTCCCTGACAACTCTTTTGTTCCTAACGTATGAATAGAATGCCTTAGGATTCTCCTTAATCCTGCCTGCCAAGAACATCTCGTGACCTCTTTTTGCCCTTCTAACTTCCCGTTTGAGTTCTTTCCTACTCTCTCTGTATTCCTCCAGAGCTCCATCTGTTTTCAGTTGCCTGGACTTAGCGTACGCCTCCCTTTTCATTTTAATCAGATCCTCAATTTCCCTGGTTATCCACGGCTCTCGAATCCTACCTTTCCTATCTTTCCTTTTTACAGGCACATGCCTATCCTGCAGCCTTATCAATAGTTCCTTAAAAGACTCCCACATGCCAGATGCGGACTTACCCTCGAACATCCTCTCCCAGGAAAAGTTCCACTTTTCATCCGTGCCTTTCCCTGACAGTTTCTGTTCCCAACTTATGCCCCCTAATTCTTGCCTAATCGCATCATAATTACCTCTCCCCCAATTGTAAACCTTGCCCTGCCATACGGCCCTATCCCTCTCCATTGCAATCACAAAAGACACCGAATTGTGGTCACTATCTCCAAAGTATTCTCCCACAACCAAATCTAACACTTGGACCGGTTCATTTCCCATTACCAAATCCAATGTGGCCTCACCTCTTATCGGCCTGTCCACATATTGTGTCAGGAAACCCTCCTGCACACACTGCACAAAAACTGCCCCATCTGAACTATTTGACCGACAAAGGTTCCAATCAATATTTGGAAAGTTAAAGTCCCCCATGACAACTACCCTGTGACCCCCACACATATCCACAATCTGCTTAGCAATTTCTTCCTCCACATCTCTATTACTATTTGGGGGCCTATAGGAAACTCCTAACAACGTGACCGCTCCTTTCCTATTTCTAACTTCAGCCCATATTACCTCAGTGTGCAGATCCCCCTCGAACTGCCTTTCCGCAGCCGTTAAACTATCCTTGATTAACAATGCCACTCCTCCACCTCTTTTACCAGCTTCCCTACACTTACTGAAACATCTATAACCCGGAACGTCCCACAACCATTCATGTCCTTGTTCTACCCACGTCTCCGTAATGGCCACAACATCGTAGTCCCAAGTAGCAATCCACGCCCCAAGTTCATCCACCTTTTTCCGGATGCTCCTTGCATTGAAGTAGACACACTTCAACCCACCTTCCTGTCTACCGGTACCCACCCTTGACCCTGATACTATCCCCAATACCTCACCACCCTCAACACTGACTTCTGGACGACAACTCCTTTTCCCACTCCCCTGACAAATTAGTTTAAACCCCCCTGAAGAGCCGTATCAAATTTCCCTCCAAGGATATTGGTGCCCCTCTGGTTCAGGTGCACCCCGTCCTGTTTGTACAGGTCCCACCTTCCCCAGAATGTGTTCCAATTATCCACGTATCTGAAACCCTCCCTCCTGCACCATCCCTGTAGCCACATGTTCCACTGCACTCTCTCCCTGTTCCTCAACGCGCTATCACGTGGCACCGGTAATGTACCAGAGATGACCACATGTTTTCTCTTGGCTCTCAGCTTCCAGCCCAGCTCACGAAATTCCTGTTTTAAATCCCCGTTCCTTCTCTTACCTATGTTGTTGGTACCAATTTGTACCACGACTTGTGACTGTTTCCCCTCCCCCTTAAGATTCCGGAAAACACGGTCTGAGACGTCACGGACCTTGGCATCCGGTAGGCAACATACCATCCGTGAGTCTCTTTTGCTGCCACAGAACCTCCTATCTATCCCTCTAACTAACGAGTCCCCATTAACTATTGCCCTCCCGCTCTGCCCCTTACCCTCCCGAGCCACAGAGATGGACACAGTGCTGGAGATCCTCTCACTGCGGCTCACCACTGGTATGTCATCCCCCTCAACCGTATCCAAAGCGGAATACTTGTTGCTAAGGGGAACGACCACAGGGGATCCCTGCACGGACTGCTTCCTCCCAGCCCCTCTCACCGTCACCCATCTATTTTCATTCCTCGGAGTAACTGTATCCCTAAACCTTCTGTCTGTGGCCACCTCTGCGTCCCTAATGATCCTAAATTCATCCAACTCCAGCTCCAGTTCCCTAACACGATTTTGGAGGAGCTGCAGATGGGTGCACTTCCCACAGGTGTAATCAGCAGGGACACTGTCGTCGTCCCTCACCTCAAACATAGTGCAAGAGGAACATAGCACTGCCTGCACACCCATCCCCTCTAGATACCTTGCCAGTACCAGGTAGAAACAGCAAAAATGAATTAACCTCACCCCTGCTCGCTCTGTGCCCCGAAGCCCTGTGAGCCAAAGCCCTTATAGCTCACACTCTGCTTCCACACACGCCCTGTGAGCCAATGCCCTCAGGGTTACGAGATGAGAGACACATCAAATGAGCCATGATCTTATGGACTGGATGACCAGGCTCGAGGGGCTGAATGACCTCCTGCAGGGACGTACGCTTGTCCTCCCCCTGCCCCCCTTCGCCCACCCCCACGACTGTCCTTCCAAGTGAATGTTTGATGGATGAGTGCAGGGGTAGAATCCTGTGTCTAATTGGTGCTGTATCTGACCTGAGAGAGCTGTATAAACACAGTGTAGAGTGAGGTGCATTCTGTATGCAATCGCTCATTCCACACAACCCCTCACTCCCAGCCCCCAAACATCAACACCAATCTGCTTATCACTACCTACACAATTACATCACTAAATTCATTTTATTATCAATATATATCCAGGTAGATGCCTGACCTCAGTCCCACTGTCATTACCCACCTGGTGCATCACCGACTTCATTCTTATTATCCACAGACAAACCAATGCACCACTCACCTCACTCTCGCTGCTTAGTCCTTGTAACCCCCACATTACAACATCGATTAAGGACAACACAGCAAAAGTGTAACACAAACTGTCTCAAACACTGTCTGACACACATCTACTATCTTTATTTTAAATCCCGTCGGGTACTTGTCATCATATGACACAGGTTTAAGGTGTGTGGGGGAAAGTTTAGAGGAGATGTGCGATGCAGGTTTTTTACACAGAGGGTGGTGAATGTCTGGAACGCGCTGCCCGGGGAGGTGGTGGGAGCAGGTACAATAGCGGCATTTAAGGGGCAACTAGACAAGTACATGGATAGGATGGGAATGGAAGGATACGGACTCTGTATTGAACCGGTTGAAATAGCAGAGGCACTCAATCAATACTTTGCTTCAGTATTCACAGTGGAAAAGGATCTTGGTAGTTGCAGTGCAGACTTGCAGTGGACTGAGAAGATTGAGCATGTGGGCATTAGGAAAGAGGATGTGTTGGAGCTGTTGAAAAGCACCAAGTCAGATAAATCACCGGGACCGGATGGGAGGTACCCCAGGTTACTGTGGGAGGCGAGGGAAGAGATTGCTGATCCTCTGGCAATTCTCTTTGCGTCGTCATTGGAGACAGGAGAGGTTCCGGAGGATTGGAGGATGGCGGATGTGGTTCCGTTATTCAAGAAAGGGAAAAGAGATAGCCCAGGAAATTATAGACCGGAGAGTCCAACCTCAGTGGTAGGTACGTTGATGGAGAAGATCCTGAGAGGCAGGATTTATGAACATTTGGAAAGGAATAGCATGATCAGAAGTAGCCAGCACGGCTTTGTCCGAGGCAGATCATGCCTTACGAGTCTGATTGAGTTTTTTGAAGATGTGACTAGACTCTTAGATGGGGAAGAGGGGTAGATGTGGTTTATGTGGATTTCAGTAAGGCGTTTGATAAGGTGCCCCATGCAAGGGTTATGGAGAAAGTGAAGGGGCATGGGATAGAAGGGGACGTTGCTTTGTGGATTCAGAACTGGCTTGCCCACAGAAGGCAAAGAGTGGTTGTGGTTGGGTCTTTTTCAGAGTGGAGGTCGCTCATCAGTGGGGTGCCCCAGGGATCTGCTCTGGGACCCTTGCTCTTTGTGATTTTTATAAATGACCTGGATGAAGAAGTGGAAGGATGGGTTGGCAGGTTTGCTGATGACACAAAATTTGGAGGTGTTGTGGATAGTGCAGAGGGATGTCAGCAGTTGCAACGAGACATAGATAAGATGCAAGAGTGGGTGGAGAAGTGGCAGATGGACTTCAACCCAGATAAGTGTGTGATGGTTCATTTTGGCAGGTCAAATAGGATGGAAGAATATAATATTGAGGGTAAGAAGCTTGGCAGTGTGGAAGAACAGAGGGATCTTGGGGTCCGGGGTCATAGGACGCTCAAAGCAGCGTCGCAGGTAGAGGCTGTGGTTAAGAAGGCGTATGGAATACTGGCCTTCATCAATAGAGGAATTGAGTTCCGAAATCGAGAGATAATGCTGCAGCTGTATAGGATCCTGGTCAGACCCCACCTGGAGTACTGTGCCCAGTTCTGGTCACATCATTACAGAAAGGATGTGGAAGCCATAGAACGGGTGCAGAGGAGATTTACAAGGATGTTGCTGGGATTAAGTGGTCTGCCTTATGAGGATAGTTTGAGAGAGCTAGGTCTATTCTCCTTGGAGAGGCGAAGGATGAGAGGTGACCAGATAGAGGTGTATAAGATGTTGAGAGGTATTGACAGAGTGGATTCTCAGAGGCTTTTACCCAGGGCTGAAATGGTTGTCACGAGAGGCCACAGGTTTAGGGTGCTGGGCGTAGGTACAGAGGAGATGTTAGGGGTAAGTCTTTCACTCAGAGGGTGGTGGGTGCGTGGAATCGACTGCCGGTAGTGGTGGTGGAAGCGGATTCGATTGATTCTTTTAAGAGGCTTTTGGATAGGTTCATGGAGGTTAGTGAGATAGAGGGTTATAGATGAGCCTAGAAGGTAAGGAAATCGTTCGGCGCAACTTGTGGGCCGAAGGGCCTGTTTGTGCTGTCGCTTTTCTATGTTCTATGTTCTAAGGAAACGTAAGAGTGCAGAATGTAATGTTACAGTCATAGCTAGGGTGCCGAGAAAGATCAACTTGATGCAAGTTAAGTCCATTCAAAAGTCCGATGGCAGCAGGGAAGAAGCTGTTCTTGTGTCGGTTGGTACGTGAGATCAGAATTTTGTATATTTTTCCTGATGAAGACGGTGGAAGAGAGAATGTCCGGGGTGCGTGGGGTCCTGAATTATGGTGGCTGCTTTGCCGAGGTTGCGGGAAGTGTAGACAGAGTCAGTGGATGGGTGGCTGGTTTGAGTGATGGATTGGGCTACATTCATGACCTTTTGTAGTTTCTTGCAGTCTTGGGCAGAGCAGGAGTCATACCAAGCTGTGATACAGCCTGAAAGAATGCTTTCTATGGTTCATCTGTAAACGTTGGTGAGAATCATAGCTGACATTCCAAATGTCCTTAGTCTTCTGAGAAAGTAGAGGCGTTGGTGGGCTTTCCTAACTATATTGTTGGCACGGGGGAACCAGGACATGTCTGATAGTGATCTGGACACCTAAAAA
Source organism: Mustelus asterias (assembly GCF_964213995.1). Classification (NCBI taxonomy): domain Eukaryota; kingdom Metazoa; phylum Chordata; class Chondrichthyes; order Carcharhiniformes; family Triakidae; genus Mustelus; species Mustelus asterias. Next base: position 238,293 of record NW_027590569.1, read on the forward strand.
CATGAAGCTCTCGACTCTTTCTACTTCGATGGATGGATGTCAGAGCCAGCAGAACGTCACCATTAAGGCACGCTGCTTGGCTTTTCTTTGGTACTGGGATGATGGTCGTCTTCTTGAAGCAGATAGGGAACTCCGATTGTTGTAAAGAAAGCTGAAGATGATTATAAATACCCCCGCCAGCTGATCCGCGCAGTGTGTGAGTGTTCATCCTTGTACCTCATCCGGGCCAGTCGCTGTCCATGGGTTGACTTTCGAGTCGGCTGTTCTGACATCTGCAATTGTGACCTCAGATACAGCTGCATCCGAGGCTTCTGGGGTGGAGGGCATGCTCATGCTGACCTCATGCTCAACACGGACACAGTGTGCATTGAACTGATTAGAAATGGGTTTGGTGAAGCCAGCGATTTTACACACCTTCATCTTGTAGCCTTCTATGTCTTGCAGACCTTGGCATAGCCGGTGGGGGTCCGTCAGGCTATCATGGGGCACTAGGTTGGTCTGAAACTGTATTTTTGCATCTTTGATGCATCTGTGTAGATCATCTCTGGCTGTCTTGTAGAGGTCAGGGTCGTCTAACTTGAATGCCTCAGACCTGGACTTCAGAAAGCAGTGGATATCCCTGATCATCCATGGTTTCCGGTTGGGAAACACACGCAATATCTTCTTGGGCACAGAGTCTCCTACACACTTCCTAATGATGTCAGTTACTGTAGTGGCGTACTCGCTCAGGTTGTTCGTGGAGTTTTTAAATACTGACCAGTCCCCTGACTCTAAGCAGTCACGTAGGAGATCTTTCGATTCCTCAGACCAACATTGCATGACATTATTGAATGGATCATCCCGCTTTAGCCTTTGTGTGTCAGCCTGTCGCAGGAGCACAGTCTTGTGGTCTGATTTGTCTCACTCTCTCTTACCCCAGTTGTGTATTTCCTGATGCAGACGCTCAAAGAACAAAGGCAAAGAAATGGACAGCACAGGAATAGGCCCTTCGACCCTCTCCAAACCTGTCCTGATCATGGTGCCCTATTTTAAAATAAAACCTGCTGCGCTTACTCGGTCAGTATCCATCTTACCTCCTATTAATGCATCAATCCAGATGCCTCTTAAAAGTTGCTAATGTGCCTGATTCCACCACCTCCCCTGGCAGCACATTCCAGGCACCGACACTCTCTGTGTGGAAAACATCCCCCGCACATCTCCCTTAATATTTCACCCTGCCATCTTGAACCTGTGCCTCCTTGTAACTGAACCTTCCACCCTCGGAGAAAACCCTCTGACTATCCATCCTGTCTGTGCCTCCCACAATTTTGTAGACCTCTATCAGGTCTCCCCTCAGCCTTCATCTTTCCAGTGAAAACAATCCTGATTTATTCAACCTCTCCTCATAGCCAGCGGAGCTGACTTCTCTCTAAGTTAAGTTACTGTTATAAACACCATTCCTCTCACAATAACTGCTTCCCCCATCATCACGCCCTCACTCCCGCCCCATCTATCCTTCTGTCTTCCTCTGTTTCACATTCACTCGCTCAGAGTCTTCCTCTCTCACTCTTATCCATTCATTTTCCCAGCCTCGCACCCTTTCTAGATTCAGCCCATCCCACAAGCCGTCCCTCTCTCTCGTGCTCATCTCTCTCCTTCCACATCTGGGCACGTTTCTGAACACTGTATCAGATGTGGGTCCAGTGTCATTTGGAGCCTGTGCATTGCTGGTCACAGTTAAATCTGTTATTTTACTGCTCTAAGAGGTGATGTGATTGTATCTGCTGCAGGGCCTGAATTTTCTGAGATGTCCCATTGCTTCTGAATATTTTCTCAGTTTGAGAAGCTGCAGTAGATTTCGGGATAAAAACAAATTTCTTTGCAGACTAGATAGTTCCAAATTATTGATCAGCAGAATTTTGCAATTGATGCTAAACTCTAACCCACTTAAATCACATCACAGAATGTCCACAGTTAAAGATCACACAGAGAGACACGGTAACAATTGGGACTCAATTACTGAAATGTCACAGTCCAGTAACAGATATCACTGAAACTATCTGAGATCTAGAGGTGGGACTGATGGTGTTTGAGTGGACAGCATCTTTCCACTTGTTATTAGTTGATAAATGTGATCAACAGAATCCGGTGTTTGGAAAGAAGTCAATACTAAAAATAAATATTTTCCATCACTGAACTCAATGTCGTAATCTGTTTGTTCATATATTTTAAAAAAACTTCAAACCAGGTTTCTGCCACAATGTCCCTAAGCTGACTTTACAGTGTATAAATTAAAGGCTTTGGGAATATATAACGTCAGATGTTAAAGTCAGAGAGACTGCCAGCAGCTCGAAGGGACACATCACTTCACACTGAAGATGCTGTATCCAGTTCAGATAGCTGAGAAAATATTCTACCCAATCATCGCCATTATTGGTGTTCCCGGTGAGTGACTCTAACCAGTGAGGTTGTGTAAATCTGTGTGTGAACGGCTCTCTGATTCTAAACTCTGAGTGAAAATGCTCCATGCTGATCTCGTGGTCACTGTTATAAAGACACCAGGTCAACGATGTAATTTACTTAAATCAAATGGCTTGAAGTCTCTCTGTGTTTTTAATCCTTTTCATCAACTGACAATGAGCCTCTGTATGTTATTCACGGGCTCACTACTCAATGAAGTTAATGTATTGAGGAGTGAACTACTCAATCTTATCTATTGTAAGATTGGACCTCAGTGAAGGTGATCTCTCTGAAATAATGTTCAGTGGGAGTAAGAATATAATGGAAATTTGAGTGTGGGTCACTAACCAAAGTTGAATACCTGACACCAGTGAACAAGTATTGCAGGGTATATTTGTCAATGTAAAATTGTACTGATTGTGGTTCTTTCACCTGAGTGGAATATCTGATCGAAGTCTCCATTAATATAGGGCACCATCTGTCCAAGTAGAATTGTATTGTGTTTTGGAAAAGAATTGCAATGAAGTAAGTTGTTTCAATGTTAAATATATCCTATTTTAATTTGGTGAGTGAGATGTCCATTCTGTGGAGCTGCCTCAGTCTTTTATCTTTGGAATATGTTGAAAACAGGAAGAGTTTGGCTTTGTTTGGTGGTCAGTGGATGATGTGAAATTTCTCCATACCTCGGCTTTGTATTGAAAAGAAAGAGGTTTCAGCGACTTCCTGATATTTAAACAAACCAATTACAAACCGTGCCGTATTCAGTGATTGTCAAACATTTTGTGCATTGTTCACATTTCCATTGATCTATAAATGAACTCCAATGGTTTTTTTTTCTGGGTTGTTGTGGTTCTGTCTAAACTGTGTTGATTCTGAAAGCGATTTGTGAATCTGATCACCTGAAGCCCTGAACTCCTCGAAAACATTCAGATACTTGATTTCTACAGAGTGATTGGGAAACATATTGTTCTGATCAGAATGAAGAACCTGACACTGAGCTGTGGTGAAATTAATTTCCAATTCCAATACCCAATTTGCAAGTTTATAATTTATTATTTATGTGTTATTGTGTTGAGTTGTATTCTTCCACTCTGCTCATTCTCATTCTCAGTTTGGATTGGTTGGTAAATTTTGAAACTATAATTTTGCTTCCCTATTCCATATTGTTGATGTAAATGGTGAAGGAAAGTGATCCCAGCGCTGATCCTCGTGGAAAACCACTTCCCACCTTCCAGCAATCAGAGTAAATCCCTTTAACTCCCACTGCCTGTGTTGTGTCTTTGTAACCAGCATTTAGTCATTCTGCTGCTGGTCCTCTAACTCCACTTGCTCTGAGATTACTGAAGTCTGTTAACTTACTGAAGGTATCTAGAAACACCATGTGTCGGACATCGACCAGATCATTCCTGATAAATGTGAAAATTATTCAATGAAATCTGTCAAGAATGATCTGAATTTAGTTCATTTATTTTTTTATGTTGAGGTTGTGACTGGACAACTGCTCTTTGGATTTTTTAAAATTTAATTTCTGGTTAAACTCAAGAAAGAACATAAATCTTCTATTGTTTTCCATTCCAGTGGGTAACTTCTGATGATCAGCTGCTTAAGAAGGCAGACATGACAATTGTCTTTATTAGCTGATGTATCGAAGATAGGAGCAGGGAGGTGATGATGGAGATGTATGAAACACTCATTTGTCTTCAGCTCGAGGACTGTGAGGAGTTCTGGGGGCCTCACTAGACGGAGGATGTGATTGCTCTGGAAGGAACGCAAAGGAGATTCACCAGGATGTTGCCTGGGCAGCAGTGTTTCTGCAGTGAAGACAGGCTGGTTAGGCTGGGGTTACTTTCCACAGAACAGTGAAGGCGGAGCGCGGACATCATTGAGGTGTTCAAAATTATGAGGGACAAAGATAGGATAGTTGAGAAGAAACTTCTTCCCCTGAGCAGAGGGGTCAATGTCCAAGGTGTGTAGAATAAGGTCAGCAGCAGGAGGGTTAGAGGGTTTCTGAGGAAAATAAAATGTTCCTGTGTCATTTCGGAAATGCTGCTGGTCATCCTGCACAGCAAGATCCCACAATCACACTGCAATGTGGGAGCAGCCAGATTTAAAACACAATTGTAGGTGTGAATTGGTGAAAAGCTAAAACACATCATCACAGATTCACCCTCAGTAACACAATCACTGTTTACAAATCCATTCTTTTGGGAGGAACAAGGGATTGATTAAGGAAAGAAAAATAGTGTATGAAAGTAATCTAACGTGGAACATGACAACTGACTTCAAAAAATATCTATCGGTATGTAAAGAGAAACAGATTGACAAACTAGGACCTTTGCAGTCAGAAATGGGAGATACTCTAACGGGGACAAAGTAATAGCTGAGGAATTAAATTGAAGATTGCTTCGATCTTCAGAAAGGAAGACATGAATAACATGCCAAAAGTTCTGAGAGGAACAAGTTTTAGAGAGAAGCTGAAGGAAATTTGAATTTGTAGAGAAATGGTTTTGGGGAAAATGATGGGATTGAAGGTGGATAAATCTCCAGGTCCTGATAATCTTCATCCCAGAGTACTTAAGGAAGTCTTCCTGGGAATATGAGGTCCAATGGTGGTTATTTTCCTATTTTATTGGACTCTGGGCTGGTTCCTACAGATTGGAGGGTAGCTAATGCAAGCCCGGTATTCAGACAGGACTGGAGAGAGAAAACAGTGAACTATAGACCAGTGAGCCTAACGTCGGTGCTGGGGAAGTTGCAAGAGTCAAATTTCAAGGATTTGATAACTCGGCATTTGGAAGGCAGCGCCATAATCAGACAAAGGCAGCATGGATTTACTAAAGGGAAATCATGATTGGAATATATTGGAATTGTTTGAGGGTGGAACCGGTAGAGTTGACCGAGGGGAACCAGTGGATGTGGTTTATTTAGTCTTCCAGCAGGGTTACTGAATGCATCATCTCCAAATTTGCAGATGTTACAAAGCTGGGTGGGAGGGTGAACTGTGAGGAAGGTGCAGAGAATATTCAGCGTGATTTGGACAGGCTGAGGGTGTGGTCATACACATGGCAGATGCAGTTTAATGTGGATCACTGTGAGGATATCGACCCTGGTAGGAATATTAGGAAGACAAGTTATTATTGAATGGGTGTAAATTGAGGGAGGTGGATTCTCATCAAAACCTTGGTCTCCTCGTGCATCATTCACTGCACGGAACCAGGCAGGTACAGCAGGCAGGAATGGAGCTAAATGGTCTGTAAGCTTTCATAGCGAGATGATTCCTATTCAGGGATAGGGATGAGTTGCTGCAATTTATAAAGGATTGGAGAGGCCACACCTGGAGAGTTTTGTACAGTTTTGGTGTCCTTATCTGAGGAAGGATGTCCTTGCTATAGAGGAAGTACAGCGACGGTTTACCAGGCTGATTCTTGGGATGGCAGGTCTGTCATATGAGGAGAGATTAGATTGGTTAGGATTATATTCAATAGAAATCTGTAGAGTGAGAGGGGACCTCATAGAAACCTATTAAATTCTAACAGAATGAGGCAGGGTCGATTCAGAAAGAATGTTCCCAATGGTGGGGAGTCGAGAACTCGGGGTCATAGTTTTAGGATTAGGGACAAACCTTTTGGAGCTGAGGTGGGGAGAAATTTATTCAGTCAGAGGGTGGTGAATATGTGGAATTCACTACCACCGAATGTTGTTAGACCATAAGACCATAAGACATAGGAGCGGAAGTAAGGCCATTCGGCCCATCGAGTCCACTCCACCATTCAATCATGGTTGATTTCAACTCCATTTACCCGCTCTCTCCCCATAGCCCTTAATTCCTCGAGAAATCAAGAATTTATCAATTTCTGTCTTGAAGACGCTCAACGTCTCGGCCTCCACAGCCCTCTGTGGCAATGAATTCCACAGACCCACCACTCTCTGGCTGAAGAAATTTCTCCTCATCTCTGTTCTAAAGTGACTCCCTTTTATTCTAAGGCTGTGCCCCCGCGTCCTAGTCTCCCCTGTTAATGGAAACAACTTCCCTACGTCCATCCTATCTAAGCCGTTCATTATCTTGTAAGTTTCTATCAGATCTCCCCTCAACCTCCTAAACTCCAATGAATATAATCCCACGATCCTCAGACGTTCATCGTATGTCAGGCCTACCATTCCTGGGATCATCCGTGTGAATCTCCGCTGGACCCGCTCCAGTGCCAGTATGTCCTTCCTGAGGTGTGGGGCCCAAAATTGCTCACAGTACTCCAAATGGGGCCTAACCAGTGCTTTATAAAGCCTCAGAAGTACATCCCTGCTTTTGTATTCCAAGCCTCTTGAGATAAATGACAACATTACATTTGCTTTCTTAATTACGGACTCAACCTGCAAGTTTACCTTTAGAGAATCCTGGACTAGGACTCCCAAGTCCCTTTGCACTTTAGCATTATGAATTTTGTCACCGTTTAGAAAATAGTCCATGCCTCTATTCTTTTTTCCAAAGTGTACGACCTCGCACTTGCCCACGTTGAATTTCATCAGCCACTTCTTGGACCACTCTCCTAAACTGTCTAAATCTTTCTGCAGCCTCCCCACCTCCTCAATACTACCTGCCCCTCCACCTATCTTTGTATCATCGGCAAACTTGGCCAGAATGCTCCCAGTCCCGTCATCTAGATCGTTAATATATAAAGAGAACAGCTGTGGCCCCAACACTGAACCCTGCGGGACACCACTTGTCACCGGTTGCCATTCTGAGAAAGAACCTTTTATCCCAACTCTCTGCCTTCTGTCTGACAGCCAATCGTCAATCCATGTTAGTACCTTGCCTCGAATACCATGGGCCCTTATTTTACTCAGCAGTCTCCCGTGAGGCACCTTGTCAAAGGCCTTTTGGAAGTCAAGATAGATAACATCCATTGGCTCTCCTTGGTCTAACCTATTTGTTATCTCTTCAAAGAACTCTAACAGGTTTGTCAGGCACGACCTCCCCTTACTAAATCCATGCTGACTTGTCTTAATCCGACCCTGCACTTCCAAGAATTTAGAAATCTCATCCTTAACGATGGATTCTAGAATTTTGCCAACAACTGAGGTTAGGCTAATTGGCCTATAATTTTCCATCTTTTTTCTTGTTCCCTTCTTGAACAGTGGGGTTACAACAGCGATTTTCCAATCCTCTGGGACTTTCCCTGACTCCAGTGACTTTTGAAAGATCATAACTAACGCCTCCACTATTTCTTCAGCTATCTCCTTTAGAACTCTAGGATGTAGCCCATCTGGGCCCGGAGATTTATCAATTTTCAGACCTTTTAGTTTCTCTAGCACTTTCTCCTTTGTGATGGCAACCATATTCAACTCTGCCCCCTGACTTTCCTGAATTGTTGGGATATGCATTCAGAATAGTGAGAGGGGATCTCAGAGAAACTTGTAAAATTCAAACAGGATTCGAACGGGTCGATTCAGAAAGAAAGTTACCAATGGTGGGGGAGTCCACAACTCGCTGTCTTCGTTTGATGATAAGGGAAAACCTTTTTAGAACTGAGGTGGGGAGAAATTTCTTCAGTCAGAGGGTAGTGAATGTGTGGAATTCACAGGCATTCTGTGACTTCAAAAATAAATTAGATCTCGCTCTCGGGGCTAAAGGGATAAAAGGATATGGGGTCAGGGTGAATCAAGATATTAAATTTGATGATCAGCCACAATAAAATTGAATGGTGGCGCAAGCTCCTACTCACGCTTCTAGTTTATATGTTTCAATGACTGGGGGGCTCGCCTGGAATGATACAGTGGAGGACCCCCTAAACACGTCCTCTCTCCCCCCACCCACCCTCCCTCACCCCCCAACCCCCTCCCCCCGACACTTTATCTTCTCACCGCTCCCTTCCTCTCGGCCTTCTCTCTCTCTCTCTCACTCTCTCTTACACCTTCCTCTTTTTCTCTCTCTCCCTCACTGATAACACAATCTAATGAGAACGTTGGGTGAGAGAGTTTGAAAACCGACAATTGCATCCTGAGTGGAATGAATTGACGCGGCTGCTGCAGTTTTATTAAACGATTCAACTCATAAAATTAAACACAGTAACTGTATGGAATGAAGCGAATGGAAAAGGCATCCTGAGGGCCCTGAGATTAGGCCTTGAATTGAGGCCTAGTCCCAGAGGATGCAATAAACCTTGGGGACAAAGAACAGAATTCTCCCCACCCCCAGTGAAACAGAACTGTCCTTTCCAGCCCCAAAACATCCCACACACGGAGGGAAGGGGCAAGAGGGGAAAAGAGAACCACTGTTCCCCACCCTCTGTCCCGCCCACACTCCCCTCACACACCCCACAACAATAAAACAAAACACAAGGGGGTTTTATTTTACATGAACTACAAGATGCAACATTGAAGCAAATGGTTGGAGAGAGAGAGGGAACGTTGTGATGACAGAGGCCGAGATATTGAACCCCCTGCCCTACCCACTCCCTCATAAAAAATGATAAATCCTCCAAATCGCACCACCCTGTCTAAAAACACAAACAGGACACAGGGATTGAGCATAAGTCTTTACCAAGGCCAGGGGTTTGATTTTTAGCCCCTCCACCCTCCCAAATTTCCCTTTTAAGTTGTGTGGTTACAATTTGCAGTTCTGTATATGCTGCAGGTCATTGATGCACAGCAGGATTCCATGCGCAGCAATGTTTCCACACCGCCCAGCCCAGTCGGCAAGTGGCTCAAACCTCAACTGGGAAGAAACTGTTCATTCCCTCAGGATACATTTCAAAACAGACTGTCTCAGGACTGGAGTGTTTGAACATCACGCTTTCTGGAAAGATGTGACAGGGACATCAGCAGTTACTGCTCTCAGGAAACCCTCTACCCCCGAATCCTGTGACATTTTCCCTCCACCCCAACTCCACAATGTTCAGCTATCTCTCCCCCTGTTTAACCTGATCCTCCCGTTTCTCTCTCACTCCCACATTCTGTAACATCAGCCTTTCCTCAGCCTGTGCCCCAACTCTCTCACTCCCTCTCTCTCACAAGCCATATAATGGAGATACAGAGACACAGATAGAGAGACAGTGACATGAGACAGAGGTTGATGCCCTTTTAACAAGCCACGCCAAATTCCCCAAAGAGGAACACCTTGCTTTGTGATGTGTGAAAGGTGTGTGGGAAGGTGTGAACTGTTCTTCATTAACATTTAGTGGTTAATCAACAGAAATATCTGACACTCAATTTAAGTGAACAATTAACAATTTATGTATTTAACCAGCAGGGAACTTTAGATAAAGAAGTAGCATTGTGATTAAAGTAAGATTCTACTGGAATGCAGTTCAAATAAACACAAGGACATTCACTAACAGAAAAAAAAAGAACATAATTTAGGAAAACCTTTGGAGTTCGTCTCTCTATTCCGCTGCTTGCGAGTTACTTCTGATTCAGATCGATAGATGGAGAGGTCTATTCAGTGATAATCAAAGCTGGAGAGAGCTGCTCTTTCCCTCTCTGGGCTTTGAGAGGTGGCAGTCCTTCAGTTGAACTGCAGGCAGGCAGTTGATCCCCTGTTTTTATACTGTGATGACCTCTGAATTTTCCTGCACCAGGATTGATCTGATCTTGTCAACAGCAATAAATTAACATTTGATAGCTTCCTGATAGCTGAGTGTCTTCTTTGAACTGATAGGCTGAACTCAAAATTCAAAAACCTGCAAAGCCTGTTGCCATGGTGACGCTAATACTTGGTCTTTGCTGCAAATCTTGCAGTCTGTGTACTCTGTCTGTACCTGCATTTGAAGCCTCCAAGCATTGACATAAGTCCAACTTTAAAGGGAGACAAAACCAGCTTTTAAAGGGACCACACTTCACAAACTCAGCTTCCCAACACCAGACATAGAGCGAGAGCTCCGACAATCACCACCACAGCAAACTGTATTCAAATAGAACCCTGTGCATTTCATTTCACCCTCACATTTATCTCTCTGCCTCACACACATTTTTTATTCCACAATTACACCCGCTTCTAGTTAAATAACTTTCATTCCAGGCCATCAAGAATTATTTACAGTGATGAGATTAATTGTTAATCTGACCTCACTGCTGTTAATTTAGAGATTTCTGATGCAACTTGTGCACAGGAAGATCCAAAGCACAGAGTCAGTTTCAAAATTCAGTTCAGAGTTTATGATAATTGTTTTCTGTGTGTGTGTTTCTTGTTTTAATGTACAAACTGAGGCTGGAATATTGGTCGCACAGTAAGATCCCACAGGCAGCAATGTGATATTGGCTGAATGTCCCCTCAGTCCTCTGCAGAAAGTGATCATGAACTCCCTCAGTCCCAATGTTCAAGTTGAAGCTTTTTTATATTCAAGGCCTTGGAGCCTTCTTTGCAGTCAGTGAGCTATTTTCAAAGAGGATGATCATTGTTACAAGGCAGGCAAAAGGCCCAGGAGTGTGCATGCACAGCAAGATCCCACAGCAGCCGCACTGTGAAACTAATCAAATGAGACACAGACCTTCCCCTGCGTCCATTCGCACACCTGCTGTGAGCCCCTCCCCCAAATCACCCAACACAAATCCCCACACACCTTCCACTCTGTGTGTGTGCATTGTCCCAAGTCAGGAGAATTCCCTTCACTTCCCTGGAAAGATGAAACTCTCTCTTAACACTGAGACAACCTTTAAAGCAAGTTCTGCAGCAAGATCGCACAAGGTGCAGTTCGCAGTGTGGAGTGTGTTTTACACCGTTTAATGGAATGTAACCATGAAAAGTGTGAGCTGATACCCTTTGGAAGGAGTAATTTGACAAGGAAGTCCTCAATGAATGTTCGGACTATAGGAAGATCTATGGTAGAATGTGACCTTGGCGTATTTGACCACAGATCTTTGAAAGCAGAAGGGCATGTTAGTAGGGAGGTGAAAATTGCATATGGGACACTTGCCTTTATCATTCGAGGCACAGATGACAAAAGCAGGGAAGTAATGTCGGAATTGCAAAGAGCAATTACAAAATGTTGGAATTACAAAAGCAAAGAGTCGGAACAAATGGGTGTTTTTCTGGTTGGAGGAAGGTAACTAGTGGCGTGCCGCAGGGATCGGTACTCGGGCCGCAACTGTTTACCATTTATATAGATGATCTGGAGGAGGGGACGGAGTGTAGGGTAACGAAGTTTGCAGACGACACAAAGATAAGTGGAAAAGTGAATCGTGTGGAGGACGGAGAAGATCTGCAGAGAGATTTGGACAGGCTGAGTGAGTGGGCGAGGATATGGCAAATGGAGTATAACGTTGAGAAATGCGAGGTTATACACTTTGGAGGAAATAATAACAAATGGGATTACTATCTCAATGGAAACAAATTAAAACATGCTACCGTGCAAAGGGACCTGGGGGTCCTTGTGCATGAGACGCAGAAGCCCAGTCTGCAGGTACAACAGGTGATCAAGAAGGCAAATGGGATGTTGGCCTATATTGCGAGGGGGATAGAATATAAAAGCAGGGATGTCTTGATGCACCTGTACAGGGCATTGGTGAGGCCGCAGCTGGAATACTGTGTGCAGTATTGGTCCCCTTATATGAGGAAGGATATATTGGCATTGGAGGGAGTGCAGAGAAGGTTCACCAGGTTGATACCGGAGATGAGGGGTTTGGATTATGAGGAGAGGCTGAGGAGATTGGGTTTGTACTCGTTGGAGTTTAGATGGATGAGGGGGGATCTTATGGAGACTTACAAGATAATGCGGGGGCTGGATAGGGTGGAGGCGGAGAGATTCTTTCCACTTAGTAAGGAAGTTAAAACTAGAGGACACAGCCTCAAAATAAAGGGGGGTCGGTTTAAGACAGAGTTGAGGAGGAACTTCTTCTCCCAGAGGGTGGTGAATCTCTGGAATTCTCTGCCCACTGAGGTGGTGGAGGCTACCTCGCTGAATATGTTTAAAGCGCGGATGGATGGATTCCTGATCGGTAAGGGAATTAAGGGTTATGGGGATCAGGCGGGTAAGTGGTACTGATCCACGTCAGATCAGCCATGATCTTATTGAATGGCGGGGCAGGCTCGAGGGGCTAGATGGCCTACTCCTGCTCCTATTTCTTATGTTCTAATTGTCTCGATCCTTGGTGAGGCCCCAGGTGGAGTACTGTGTGCAGTTCTGATCGCCACATTATAGGAAGGATGTGTTTGCGCTGGATGGGGGTACAGAGGAGATTCACCAAGATGCTGCCTTGGATGGAAGATCAACGTTATGAAAAGAGGTTGCGTGGGCTTGGGTTATTGAAGTTTTAGCAGAGAAGACTGAGGGGCGACCTGATCGAGGTAGACAAGATTATGAGGGCCATGGACAGAGTGGAAACGGAGCAACTGTTCCCCATATCTGAAGGGTCAGTCACGAGGGGACATAGGTTCACGGTGGGGGTAAGGAGGTTGGCGGAGGGGGTGTGAGAAAATATTTTTCTCCCTCGAGGGTGTTGAGGGTCTGGAATGCGCTGCCTGGGAGGGTGGTGGAGGTGGGTTCCCTCACATCCTTTAAAAGGTATCTGGATGAGCACTTGGCACAACATAACATTCAGGGCTCTGGGCCAAGTGCTGACAGATGGGGTTAGGTGGGATTTCAGGTATTTCTAATGTGACAGTGCAGACTCGATGGGCTGAAGGGCCTCTTCTGCTCTGTATGATTCTATTATTCTGTAACCTCTCATTCTTGGTTCTCCTCATTCTCTCTCACTCTTTCCTTCCCTCCATTTCTTCCAATCAGACAGAAACATTGAAATGGAGAGAGAGAGAGATCCACAGAGAGAATCTTCTAAACCTGAATTAAAATGCCAGCCCTGCTCCATCCTGCCCACCCCCCGGTCCCCTCTCAGTCTCTAGAAGCCGCTCAACTCCCTCTTTCAGTTTGGGAAGTGGCTGCTGATTCCTTCAGGGCACTTTTTAAATCCTCCCAGACTATCTGACAGGGTTTGAGTGGAGCTGCAGCTGGTGACCACACACTGGAGACTCTCACATCCTGTCTCTCTTTCTCAAATGCTCTCCCTCCATCACCACCTCTGCTTTGACCTTCCACTCCCCTCGGGCCTCCCTCTGTCTCTGCTCCACTCCCTCCTTCTCTTTTCTCCTCCTGCCCCTATCTCTCTCACTCATTGTAAAGATGGATGTTCTTATCTAGAGCCAGGTCTTTGCAACCACATCCACCACCTCTTTCTCCATCCCTCCTTCTAACTTCCTATTTCTGTCCATATCTCTGCTTCTTTCCCTCTCTCTCATGTGCACTGTGTTGAAAGGTGCGATGCAATATTTCTGAGCCACACTGCCAATAACCACAAGTCATATTGCTGTGAGGGGGTGGGAAGAACCACCTTATCTGGGGGTCTCCAGTTAGGAGTCAGTGCCCAGCTTCCTGTCTCTGGAGAATAGCCTCAGTCAGAGCCCTGAGATTCCTTATTTACACAAATCAATCAAAAGATCGATTAATTTATTCATAAATAACTACTGGGAGGCTCATTTTACAAAGTCTACCAAAGGAATGGACACAGCTTGTCCCCAGTTTAAAGAGGGGAGTTTATCTCTTTCTGTCACTGAGGGGATATGTATCCAAACTCAGAATTCACATGGAGCTGGGTGGAGGATTACACCAAGCGCGAGGCTGGGGGAATGACATGTCTCCCCCCACCCCCACTTTGTCCTCTCTGGATATGGTCACAGTGCCGCCCATGGGATCATGCTGTGCTTAAAATCCCCACAAAGAAAGCTGGAAAGGGAGAGGGAGAGATTCTGGAGGGAGGTGAACAGGAATGGGGAGAAAGCGAGATGGGGAGAGCAATACTGGGGTGAGATAGAGAGATATGGGGAGAAACAGGAGGAGAGAGAGAACAACTGGAGAGCGATAGGGAGATATGGGGTAAAGTTATAATGTGAATGAAGAATGGAAACGCACTGGATAAGAGAGAAATCCAGATAGAGGGAATAATGGTCGGAGAGAAGAGATTAGGAAGAGATAGATAGGGAAGCAAAGGAGCAGGCAAAGAGAGAGGGAGAGAAGACAAGAAAAAAGAGACGGACAGAGGATATAATCTGTAAATTAGAAGCAGAAAAGCAGCGGGGGAGAGTCAGAATGGGGAGGAAATCTGGAGAGGGGAAGTTGAATAGAAAAATCCTGAATTGACTTCCAACTCCACCAGCTGTCCAGTCCAGAGACGTGTTCAATCCGGGGTGGGCTCTGATAATTGGGTGCAGGAAGGGATTGCAGATTCTATCTCTGTCCACTTTGGGTCTCATTGGGAAACCCGTCCAGTCTGAATTAACCCTG